>NC_042620.1:345263413-345563413 GCF_901001135.1 Rhinatrema bivittatum | reverse complement strand
AACAGCAAAGTTTCTAAAATTCTGTGGCAGGTATGTGGCATATTTACATAAATGTGAATTTATGTGCATAATAGGTAATTATTTTGCATAATACAAATAAAGTAGTTTTTACAACCTTGCTTTGTGTCTGAATACATTGTTTTGTTATTCTGGGAGATTTATGACTGGGTACCTTCAGGTATCTATGTGAGGGCGGAAGAGGAAGAGGAGATCTCAGAAATGGAGACAGGAAAAGCTGGGAGGATCAGGCTTCAGGAAATAAGAAGGAAAGAGAGATAGGGGATGGGCAGAGAGGAATCATTGGGAAAGGGAGTGGGAAAGGAGGGGAGAGAGGATCAGGGATGGAGAAAGAAGATCAGGTTGGGGAGGGAGGTTCCAGGATCTTGGCGGGGGAAAGGGGGAGTGAGCTGGAGAGAGAAGGTGTCTATCTTCACCTCTTTACCCTCCCACACCTGAACTTTAGCCCTCTCTCCTTCCCCTTTCCCTACATTCAGCTTCTGTCTCTTCCCAACTCCAGTTTTCTTTACGTTCTTTACTTTCCCCAATCCAAGGTGCCCAATAACATCCCCCAATCCACTACACACATCACCCCCTTAGCCCCCCTATTCAAACATCCCATCCCTTTATTTAGACACCCCCTACCCCACTATCCACACAGCACCCCATTCCCCAGCCTCCCTATTCACACAACCCCCTCCTTTAGTGATGATTTGGCTGACAAGAGGAGGAGAAAGCAAGCAGCAGCACATTGGCCTGCATCCTCCTCTACTGCCTGGGGCCAGATGGCTGCTTTCAACCACCCAGGATAAGGGTCTCCTGCCATGCAGCTGAAAACAGCAGCTGGACCCCAGGGGCAGAAAAGGAGGAAACAGCCCAATGTTCTCCTGCTCACCTTTTCCTTTTCCTGCATTTGGATTCGTGTGGAATATGAGAAATAAGCTGGGGAAGAGGAGGAATTTACGAAACAACACAAGACAACCACCTATGTGACCTGGCCCGGCTTTAGTCTCTTATGGCAATTCCATAGGGACCACCATGGGAATAAGTGAATTCTGCGGCTTTTCCTGTGGTCGCAGATTTGCAGAAGACCGGGGGCCTTGAATACAATCTCTTCCACAACTTGCACACCATCTAATCAAAGCTTACTTTTCCTTTCTTTCACAACTTTACTCACTCTTGTTCACCAACATTCATTCAATCATACTCTACACAATTTTTATATATCCCTTCACATCTTTTTGTGACATCAGCTGATACAAAGCATAAATCCATGGCTCCATGGCACAATGTATCCAAAGGAAAGTAAGGTCAGCAGAGATCATATACAGTAAGGTCATACAGAACATCTAATTTAGCATGCATGAAGCATCTACGATAACTCCCAGCAGCAGGCAGAACTAGGGAATACATTCATTTCTTTAGCACAAATGATGGAACACATATCATTCACATCCCCCCTTCATGTATATACTAACAAGTTAAAACAGTTTTTTCATAACATATTGAGGTCAATATTCAGATGATCAGCTTAATCTGGGACTTAAGTCACTTAGCCAGACAAACAGCAGCTTTTAAATTTCCCAACACTCTGAACGAATTCAATTTATCTGGCTCTTTTATCTGGCTAAAAGCCTGTTAAGTTGGAAGTATTCCAGGGGTATTCTGGGGTAAAGTTAAGTTAGCTGGATAACTTATCGAGGTGCATATGGTTATGCCAGAGAGCAGTCCTAAGGTTAGCTGGATAATTTTATCTATGACTATCTGGCTATATTTAGTGGGGGTCCTAATTGAGAGTGCACCCCTGATTATCTGTGAATATTTATCTAGCTAACTTTAGTTGGATAAATTATCTGTTCACCGCACTGCTGAATATTAACCTCTCTTTTTAGATTCCCATGTTAAATATAATTTATATTCTAAAAGACAATTTTTAGACCATTTATGCTTGTAAATACTGATTTAAATGTGTAAATCTGTCTTCAGAAAACTGAACTCTATCATGGTGGCTAAAAGCACACATTGTTCCTTAATTATGTACTCTGTCCATATTAAGAGGCATTTTGGGGTCTTGTTTTTGTCAAGGAAGGAAAATAATCCATGTAAATTGCATTTTAAAATCTATATGCATTATGAAAAAAGTTTCATAAATGTGATTTCACAAAATATTAAACTATATCTCAGGAAGGTGTAGTTAAACATTTTGTGGTAAATTCCATTTAAAAAAAGAAATATGCATACATGCTACTTTGCTACTGGACTCATTAGCACTTGGTGTCGGATAGAAAAATATGTATTTATTAATTCATTCATTCATGTATTTATTTTCCACTTATATCAAAATAGTGCTAGGCGAAATACAATAAAAAAGCAAATGTCCAAATTTTAAAAGGCCCTTGCACATAAAAATCAGGGATTACGTGCGTAGACGGGCCTTGCACGCATGGCCCAGCCACACTTATAACTCCCTATACGCGCACAAGTGCTGGGCCTGCTGAAAGGGGCGGGCCAGGGCACGGTCTGAGCGGGGAGGTTCTGGGAGGGAGGCGGGCCGGGACAGCACCATTAGACGCTGTCCCGGGGAGGCGCACGCCGGTAGCCGGCCAGTGCACGGAGGTTACTTCTGCTCTGGACGAGCAGTAAATACAAAAATTACAAAAATGGGGATAGGTAGGGTTAGTTTAGGGGTCGGAGAGGAGAGGGGAAGGAGGAAGGATAGGGGTAAGGAAGTTCCCTCTCAGTCCGCACCTTTATTGGAGCAGACTGGGAGGGAACTGGGGAAGCCCTACTTGCATCGTCATGCGTACTATTCCAAAATTCCCTCCGCTTGCGCACGGAGCAGGCCACCCGCCTGCACATGCACACACGTACATGAAAATCTAGCACACATGTGTACACGTGAAATGTATTTTATAACTTGCGCGTGCCGATGTGTGCAGGTTATAAAATCAGCAAGCCTATGGGCACGCGCCAGGAACCACACGCATGTGTGCCTTTTAAAATCCACCCCAAATTTTGGAGCACTGGCCTCGTAGTTTGAAAACCACACCCATAAAACATACAAACATACCAGTTTACATAGTCATCCCACAGCTAAAAGAACACGTGTTTTCGAATGAGCACCTACTTTCAGCCAGGGAGAGGATGGCAATTCCCAGCCATGCCATTTTACCCCGTTAATGATGTATTTAAAAGAGTACATGGCTTTGAAAATTGTCCTCATATTACATGATGTTTATGCATTTGAAAAGCATTTGTAAGCATGCTGAAACCATTATTTGCTGTGCAATAACGGTGAGATACAAAGCTCTCCATGCATACCGATTCCAATATTCAGCTTTAGATTCTTGTCTAATACTGCACTGTGTCCTTAAATACTCTGCAGATTTAATTCCTTTTTGATGCACATGGGAATTTTATGAATTTTCTCTCCTTCTGTGCCCACAGCTGAACTGGAGATTCCTTAAGCTTTGAATAATAGTTTTGTTCCTTACAAGCATTTTAACCTATTTCTAAACCTATCAACATGCCTTCAATGTACTTTTGCTCCTCTCCTTAAAATTATTTTACAATTACTTTGGTCTAAAGCGAACATAAAGTGATGTTACTGCATTCATCTAGAAACATTAGGTGCCAGCGATAAGTTACAGTAGATCTGATTGTCACTTTAGATCTTTCTATTTGCATTTGAGTCTGGCTCATGGGAAGCATTTCAAAAGCTGAGATACCAAGAACAGAAGGGGGAAGTTATGTGTGGGTGTAAAGTTTCTACAGACAAGACTATCTCTGTCCTATTCTTCATGCTGTGCTGGATATGCATCGTTGTTCTGAGTTTTACCCTTCAGGAAGAAAATTCCCCTCCCCCCCCCCCCTTCCCCCCAAAACTGAAAAATCACTAATTTTACTCAGAGGAACATTTTCGTGTTTCTTGCATTTTGCCATTTTTTTTCTTTTAAAGAGATGTCTTCCAAGCCACACTGCTGCATGTGTAACAGCTTTCACACCCAAGGCAAGGGAGGCAGTTTTTCTCAGATCAAAAGCGCTATCATCAGCAATCTAATGGCATTTGGATCCTTGGACTCTGCCAAGAAGGATGGTAAAGTGGGAGCAATGGGAAGGGGCAGTTGCCCAGGGGAGATTTAGCATAGGCCTAGTCTGAGTCAAATCACCTGCAGGCTTCCTTTTACAAAAGAGACCTAGGTGAAATGGTGGCAGAACCATTGTGAGGCCTCTGGGCATCTGCCGGTTCAGAGGCCCTGAGCTGGTTCTGACTGCTGCAGCCCCCTGAAGATGTGCATCGGATCCAGGTCAAGACAGATGGGGTGGGTGGGGTGGAGGCTAGCTGTGAAGGGGGGGGGGGGGGGGAGGAGAATTTGAAAAAGGAGCCCTTTTGGTGCCCTCCAGGGTGTAAAAAAAATGTTAGGGTCTGGTCAACATTAAAAATATTTCAGCCTTTCGCTTTATAAGAAAATCTTGTTAAATTAAAAAAATAAAGCAGAAACAAATTATGGACTATGTGTGCTAAGCGTTTTTGCATCCTCATAAAATGGGAGAAAACTCATCTGGCTCGGTGTCAGCTTTGAATTAACATAGTTCAGGAAACAAAATCTCCAATTTTAAATTTTAAATATCTTTTGACTGAAACATATTGTTCCATTTTCTTCTTAATCCTTTTCTTCCTTGTTTTAAAACTTTCTACTATGATCACAATTTTTTCTCTTGGACCCTGGATTCTGAGGAAACTTGCTACAAATATTTTGGTGTATAATATCTGACAATACCATATCAGTCTCTGCTCTATATCTCTAGTTTCCTTGCTAAGCAACAAAAATTACTCACAAAAATATAAAACGTATGCATTGCATTTCTGATCACAGTCATGGTGCTGAATAGCTTTAACTTGTCAGCCTGGCTTGGCACAGCTTGCTTTTTTTCCCCTTAAATAATGGGCAGCAGCCTTGCTTCAGCGCACTCAGTCACAGCAATCAAAGACAAGTGAAGAATGAAGGTAGTTCAGAAGCTGAAGGTTGCACATTTGCTCAGAAATTCTACAAAATGGTGCTGTGTGAGATACTGTTCAATATTGCTGGTTTTTATGCAAATTCTTTTCCAATCCCAATTTATGCTCCTTTTTCCAACTCACAAAGCCTGGGTTTCACCCACACTTTTGGCTGTCATTTTTCTTATCTTCTTGGGTCAAGATTTTTATGCAGGTTAATAAGACCCTGCAAACTAGTCTGATATTTTATCAACTGTTTCTGCTCTGTGCTTCCTTCCATGCTTATCAGCATGTTGCCATTGTGCTTCTCATCAGCAACAGAAATGGGAGAATAAATGATGCAAAAAAAAAAAAAAGCTAAGTGATCTCAGGGACTGAGGTTTTTCCTGGCAAGGGGCTGATCTGTCTGATTCTTAAGACCCAGGTCCTGCTCGGCTTGCTGGCAGGGTCAGGGGCTGCTGCAGAAGCAGCACTCAGTCTCCTAGAGGAATGGAGTCATAGCTATGATACACCTGGCATCGATGGGTGAGATCCAGGCTGCCTGCATACTGGATTCCAAAGGAAACCGTGACCAGTATATACTGTTGTTCCTACAACTGCAATTACTGGGTTACAATTGGAGGAGGATGGGAGAAAATAAACATGGGCATTTCTGAATTAAATTTAGAAATATAAAATATGATGGAAGATAATGACAGTGAAAGGTCTATCTAGTGTGCCCAATTTAATTCCAGGTGAAATGCCATATACAACATTTTATCTCTGATGATCCCTTCATTTCTTCACAAAGCCCATTGTACTGGGGTTGCCAACTGTCAGCACATTAATTAAAAGCGAGTTAAAAAAAATAAACAAAAAATGAAATCCATAAAAATAATTTCATGTCAGGAAAAATGTCAAGCAATGCTGCCTTGTATTTCTGGTGCAGTGGGTGCAGGCTCTGTGCACTGCAGATACATTAATTGGGAGTTGAGGATGCCTGAAAAGAAGAATCTCAGCACAGTGGGGCCAGCTGTTCATAAAATGCCAATGGAATATTCATTAAAAAGTTGGGTTATCAGTAAAGGTCTGATAGAACATCAGTAATAAAAAAAACCCCCAAAAAACAAAAACCTTTTGGCAACCCTGCAAGACACCTCAGCTTCAGACTCTCCTGTCAAAAATGACCACAAATAGGGAAATGACAAGTTCCAACTGGGCTGGAAGCTCAAGGATGGGGGGGGAGATGAACCAGTGACCCAATCAACAACAAGTAAATAAATAAATAAATAAATAAATAAATAAATAAAATAAAATAAATATTAGTATCATATTCCCTTAAAAATCCTCTACTGTAAGAAAGAATTTAAGGAACCTGTCAACTTTCATTTTGAAAGAAATATGAAATACAGTCAAGACAAAATATAATCTCAGATGTTAGGGCACAGATTGCTAGGCTGGGTATGGGGAGGACATTTTTCAAAGTTGTTCAAGTGTTTACCTGGGTAAAATAGCTTTGCCATAAATTGCCCTCTGAGCTGCTACATGTCTGAACTTCCACAGACTTTTCACCTGTGGGCATGATCGGGTCAAAGGAAGGACAATTGGCGTGCATTAGATTTTACCCCCTGCAACCAACGGCGGGTGCGAAGCACATGGATAGTATTAGCGTGCTCAATTTCCAATAGCTAGATTTCCAAGGAAGCTTGTGGGTGGGCTCCCTTTAGAAATTTTTATAACATGTACATTAAGGGGCGGATTTTAAAAGGGTTACGCGTGTAAGTTACGCTCGTAAACCTTAAAAACTCCCCCTGTGGGCGTCGAGCCTATTTTGCATAGGCTCGGCGGTGCGCACAAGCCCCGGAACGCGCGTATGTCCTGGGGCTTGCAAAAAGGGGCATGGCCTGAGCCTCCAGGCACAGTGGCCATTTGCCGCTGTGCCTGGGATCGCGGGCCGACCGTTGACCAGCGCGCGTAACTTCTTCAACAAAGATAAGAGGGGAGTTCTAGGTATGGCTGTGGGGCAGGTTAGGTAGGGGAAGGGAGGGGAAGGTGGGGGGGGGGGGGCAGAAGGAAAGTTCCCTCCGAGGCCGTTCCGATTTCGGAGCGGCCTCGGAGGGAATGGAGGCAGGCTGTGCGGCTCGGCGTGCGCGTTGCGCAATTGTGCACCCCCTTGCGCGAGCCAACTCTGGATTTTATAACATGCGCGCGGCTGCACGCGCATGTTATAAAATCGGGCATAGATTTGTTCGCACCGGGTTGCGCGAACAAATCTGCACCCGCGCGCAGGTTTCAAATCTGCCCCTAAAAGCGTCTACGTGCTTTGCAACACTGCCGGCTGTTTCAAAATGGTTCCCTTCGATCTTTAACAATATCTGTGAAATTTTCATCAACTAATCATAGAAATACACATTGCTAGGAATGTTTCACGTTTAATATTCATGTTTAATAAAATGTGAGTTTGTTAAAAATGGATGGAAAAATAGCATAACACTAATATAATTGTAGCAATTTAAAAAATGATGCTATATCTTTCACATGACATTTTTAATTACGACATGCCTTGTACTTCATAAGCTGTTAACAAAATTGTTTGAAATGTACATCTGTGGCATATAAATCCTATCTTGGGAAGAAAGGTTTTAATCAGGATTGGTAAATTATAGGAGCAATAAACAACTTGTTTTCTATGGTTTTCAGACGTGATCTTCTTGTCATATGGGATTTCATTAAAGCATTTCTATTTTAGATTTGTGGGTAACGGGGCCAGAATGACCCCGATTGCATGACAATCGGGGTCATTCTGGATCTTAATATGAGCTACGTCTAAACAGGGAAGACATTCCCAGCTAATGCTTGATGGGTAAGAGGCTTAAGTATGTTCACTGTAGAATCCGGTATGAATTAATCTGCCTCACAAAAGCAATCTTGAAATATTCTCTGGTGATAACATGCAATCACATATTTTTATTTAATAAATATCTTGTGTAACTTCATCACCAGTAACCACTACATTCCTCAGCAGTGATCTTGCAAAGCAGGTCAACTCAAGGAGTCCTATTTCAAAAATAATTCTGCCAAAGAGAAAGTATGGTCAACATAGTTTTATAGAGGAAAAGGTCTGCTAGAATAGCATTATTTGCCAACATCTCTCCCTTTTACCCAATTATTTTTTATGCTAAAATGTAAACCAGATATTATATTATTGTAATAAAGGAGTCTGTGTACTACCTAGTGTAAAATCAGTGGATAACACTGTTTACTCTTACTCTGATGTGGCACAAGATAGGTAGGCACTATTTTGAATTTGGCAGGGCAGGTAACACACTCTCTCCTCCTGTTGGACACCATTGTGGGTCACATGGGTGGGGGCAGATAAATATGTCTGCTTTTGAGGTGGGACAACAGAGATCCAGAGGCCTTTTTCTGTATTGGTGCCTTGCTTTGTTAGGGGGGGGGGGGGGGGCAGAGGCAAACAAGACTGGGAAGTGCCTGTGTGTGTGCGTGCACATGTGTATGACAATCTGTGGTCCTGGAGGCCTTTTTATCATCTGGCAAAAAGGGAGAATCAGGATTGGACCACATCATAACGCAGTCCACTTCTATCAAATGGTCATTAATCCAATTGCGTTATGGCGTTTTCACATGTGTTAATGCATTTTCATATGCAAAAAAATGGCTTAACGCACACGAAAATGCCTTAACGAACGTGCTAAGCGTCATAACATGACCTCTGGAACTTGACCTCTGCTTTGTTGACTACTCCACGGACTGATCCTCAGATTCTGACCCCGGCTGCCATTGACCACGTCTCCTGATTCTGGCTTTGTCCCTTGCCTTGTCATCGCCTACGCTGTACTGGCCTTCCTTGGTTCTCTAGACCTACAGCCTAGTGACCAACTGCGCTCCCTTGCTGCTCATGGGCACACCTCTACTACCTCTCCAGAAGACCCTGCAAGGCCCACCTGTCCAAGCGATCCGGGTCCCTAGGGCTCCACCCGGGGGGACTGCGGGCTTCCAGTGGTGAAGTTCATCCTAGCCTCTGTCTCCTCCAGTGCTCTGCCCCCTGGAGGCAGGTGCTTCCTGGTCCCTAGCAGGGAGCCGTTCTACACTGCTTGTGTAACTTCATCACCAGTAACCTCCACATTCCTCAGCAGTGATCTTGCAAAGCAGGTCAACTCAAGGAGTCCTATTTCAAAAATAGTTCTGCCAAAGAGAAAGAATGGGAGACAACCTTTTGATAGTAATGGTCAACATAGTTTTATAGAAGAAAATGTCTGCTAGAATAGCACTATTTGCCAACATCTCTCCCTTTTACCCAAGCACAACACCTATGAGGAAAGACTAAAGAGGTTAGGACTGTTCAGCTTGGAGAAGATACAGCGGGGGGGGGGGGGGGGGGGATATGATAGAGGTATTTAAAATCATGAGAGGTTTAGAACAGGTAAATGTGAATCAGTTATTTACTCTTTCGAATAATAGAAGGACTAGGGGGCACTCTATGAAGTTAGCAAGTAGCACATTTAAAATTAATCAGAGAAAATTATTTTTCACTCAATGCACAATTAAACTCTGGAATTTGTTGCCAGGGAATGTGGTTAGTGCAGTTAGTGTAGTTGGGTTTAAAAAAGTTTGGATGTTCTTGGAGGAGAAGTCTATTACCTGCTATTAATCAAGTTGAATTACACTGCTATTACTAGCATCAGTAGCATGGAATCTACTTAGTTTTTGGGTACTTGCCAGGTACTTGTAGCCTGGATTGGCCACTGTAGGAAACAGGATGCTGGGCTTGATGGACCCTTGGTCTGACCCAGTATGGCAATTTCTTATGTAAGAATCAAAGATATATGCATGAAGAACATCTAATTGTGCTTAAGTAAGCCAATTAGGATGGAAAATGTATCTTACCACCTGCACTTTTTATACTGACTGAGCCTTGGTAAATCAGTTCAACCTGATGATCAATTGCATTTGTTAACTGGTATGTATTTTGCAAGGCCACAATTATTGAATCATTTCTGCCACCCTTGTGGTTAGTTACCGTGTTATAGAATCACAGTTATCACATTTTTCCCCACATCTTGACTGATCATAGCATAGGCCGCAGTAGCAACATTGTAATATTTTTGTTACGCCTGTTGGTCGCAGATGGCTGCGACCTCTCATGCTCACCTCTTTTTTCCCTGCACCATCAAGTCTTGGAAGAATGACGGTCTCTACTAATCCCCGCCGACCTCTCCGGCGCTCCCGGGATAGTGTGGGCGCTGCCGACCACCATCTTGGATCCGGAATTATTTAGGCGCAAGGGCCTTCTTTGTACACGCCATGGCGGTAACCTTGGAGGCGTCCCCTCCCGATGACGTCAATGTGCTATTGAATTTAACCGGACCGGCCCTTGCCTTCTACGAGTTAGCAAGGAGTTCCATCTTCCTGAATCCGCCTCATTTGAGGACTTCCTGACTTGGTCTTGGCATCTAATGCTCTGAGTACCCGCTCTTCGGGGGCTCCCCTGCATTCCCGGCTATCCGCTCCTCGGAGGGCCTTCTTGCCTGACTGCTACCAGACCTACTTCTCAGGTCTCTCTCTCTCATGGAACCATCTCTTGTACCTCTACAGACTTTTACTATACAAACTGTATTGTGGATTTCCTACGGTGTACCTTGAGCCTCGGGCCACTACCACTTTTCCTTCAGTAGAAACTATTCATTTCTGCACTGCACACCAACTACAGGAGCCACTTCTGGGTTCCCGCATCTCTACCAGTTCTTCAACATCTACTGTACAGACATCCTCGGCATACCCTGCTCAGTGGGCCACTACCGGATCTGTATTCCTGAGGTACCTACACTCGTCAGAGGTGATTCCGGTGTACCCAGCTCCGCGGGTTATTACCGGATCTTCTCATCTGTGGCCTTGCTCTGGGTATTCCCCATTGCTCAGGAATCTACTATTACTTCTCCAGCCTTGTGGACATTACTTTTTCCTTCCTTCATAATTAAGTCTCTACTTCTAGCTGTGTCCCACGCCACTGAGACTACGCCTGCTGATGGTGAGGCTCACAGGGCTCCTCTCTATGGGTGGAGACACCTCTCATCTCAGCCCAGAGTTCACATTCTTACAAACACATAACAGATTGCTAACTCCATGGACCTGGCTCAGGTCTCAGCCATCCAGGCCATCCCTGGCCTGGACCAGTGACTGGCTGAATAGCAAAGGACATTTGAGTCTCTGGCTAATGCCTTCAATCAGCTAAATTCTCGACTGAATGCTGCATCTCTGCAGCTCTGCCTGACAAGGCTATCGCCTCTTCACCTACTGGACCTGTAAGACTTTCTGTGCCCTTGCCTGCACCTATTATGCAGAGGCTTCTTGAACCAGAGCTGTATGCAATTCTCCTTCAGCCTACCTACTTCCCAGATGTAGTGTCCAAAACTACGTACATCCTGTCTCTTTTAGACGGGAAAGCCCTGGCCTGGGCTTCTCCTCTCTGGGAGCGTAATAATCCAATCCTCAGTGATTTGACAGGCTTCCTTACACTCTTTTGTTTTGTGTTTGTCGACCCCGCTTGTAAGACCTTTGCTGGATCTGTACTCCTACATCTCCAACAAGATACCAAACCTTTGACTATGTTATTGAGTTTAAAACCTTGGCTTCCGAGTTACTTTGGGACCTGGGTTGTCTGCGAACAATTTTTCTGGAAGGTCTTAACTTTTGCATCAAAGACGAATTAGCAGCCCGTGAACTCCCTGATACCTTGGACTCCCTCATTGATCTTGCGGGATGAATTGATGGACACCAGGAGTTCCTCACTCTCATCCAACACCGGTTATGCAGACCCATACCCAGTATTGTCTAGGAGGAAGAACCCATGCAATTAGGCCGCAGCCACCTAACAGCCAAAGAGAGGCATTATCGTAGAAGATTAGGCCACTGCATGTACTGTGGGCAACCTGGCCATGCAGTTCCCTCCTGTCCTATCTGTCCGGGAAACTCGCAGACCTAGGATCCGCCGGAGGACTCCTCCTAGGTCTAACTTCTCCATCTCCTCCACTGACTCTTCCGGTATCATTTCAAATACTCTCAAATTCCACACATTAGCCCTAGTGGACTCCGGTGCTGGGGGAAACTTCATGCTCAGACAACTCGTAGAGCACCTACAAATCCCCACTGTCCAGACACCTACGCCACTGCTGCTATCATCCATATATGGCGAACCACTTCCTGATGAGATCTCTTATTCTACTCAGCCTATTCGTCTCCACAAGGGGTTGCTCCACTCGGAGACCATCTCCTTCCTGGTCTTGGATAAAGCTATACACCTGGTAGTATTTGAATTACTATGGTTACAGACACACTCACACCAGTTTGATTGAACTATACCAATGGGGAAGAAATTGCCATGGAAAATGCCTACAAGTGGTCACTCCCATGCCGTGCTTGACCACTACCACCGTCCTTCCAGGCCTACCTCAGCAATATTCATCCTATCAAGACGTGTTCTCTAAGAAGGCAGCAGATACTCTGCCCCCTCACCATCAAGTAGACATCGCCAACATCCTCCAAAGACTTAGGGATAACCACCTATATGCCAAATTAGAGAAATGTTTATTCCATCAGGAATCAATTCCATTTCTAGGCTATGTGGTATCCAGCCAGAGATTTATTTAGGCATTTTTATATACCAAAACATATTGTATATACTTCATGTCGGTTTACAATTCAATGGACAGTCTTTAACGACATATCCAATGACAGAGATTCCAAATGGTGCCGCAAACCACCAGAAGCACCCGGGACTGGCCCCAACCTACTGGTCTTAAGGCTTTGCAAAGATTTCTTGGATTCATGAACTACTACAGGTCCTTCATTCATTACTATTCCACCTTGACCGCACCCCTTACAGCCATGATGTGGAAGGGAGCCAATCCCTCTCAATGGTCTACAGAAGCCATTGACGCCTTTCAGAAACTTAAAGAGGTGTTTGTTCAAGAACCATGTCTATGCCATCCAAATCCCCGATGACCATTCATTGTCGAGGTGGATGCTTCGGGCGTCGGAGTTTGTTCTGTCCTTAGTCAACACAGTGACACGAACACTTTACATCCCTGCTCCTCTCGGCGTTTCCCTCTTGCCAAGCGGAATTATGGGATAGGAGACAAGGAACTAATTGCTATCAAACTGGCATTCGAAGAGTGGTGCCCATGGCTCGAGGGTGCACAACACCAGATAACGGTTTACACTGACCACAAAAATCTTGAATACCTAAGTCATGCGCAACGCTTGAACCATAGACAAGCTCGATGGTCCCTATTTTTTAATTGATTTGATTTCATATCAAAGTATCGTCCAGCGGACAAAATACCCGGGCAGACGCTCTCTCCCATTCCTTCATTCCATAGGACATCCCGGACATACCACGAAATATCATTGACCCTACCAGGGTACTTCTCTCAACCACACACACGGTTCCAGCTAGAAAGCCAGTGGTGCCTCACTCTCTCAGGAAGAAGATCCTCAGATGGGCCCATGACTCTCTGCTTGCAGGCCACCCTAGACAATCCAGAACACTCACCACCTTACAAAGATACTATTGGTGCCCCTATA
Source organism: Rhinatrema bivittatum (assembly GCF_901001135.1). NCBI lineage: Eukaryota > Metazoa > Chordata > Amphibia > Gymnophiona > Rhinatrematidae > Rhinatrema > Rhinatrema bivittatum. The sequence goes on along the minus strand of NC_042620.1, from coordinate 345,549,834 downwards.
TGAAAGAAGATGTACGGGCCTACGTGGAGTCATGTCCTATCTGCGCAAGACAGAAACCTCCAGCCGGCCGTCTCTGGGGACTCCTCCAGACACTGTCCGCTCCTAGTGAAACATGGACACACATTACCACGGACTTTATCACCGATTTACCTTTGTCCAATGGCAATAATACCATCTGGGTCACCATTGACCGCTTTTCTAAAATTGCTCATTTGGTGGCAATACTCAGCTTACCATCTGCCCCGGAATTAGCAAAGTTGTTCATCCATCACATCTTCCATCTACATGGCATGCCAAAGCACATCCTCTCGGACAGAGGGATTCAGTTTATGGCTAAGTTTTGGAGATCCCTGTGCAAGAAATTTGACATTTCATTGGATCCTACATCAGCTTACCAACTGCAAGCCAAAGGATAGACGGAGAGAATGAACCGCATGCTAAATCAGTTTCTCCAGGCTTATGTTAATTCCAGACAAAATGACTTGTCCGACTTGCTCCCCTGGGCTGAATTTGCACTGAATTCTCATCAGTCTGCTTCAACTGGGCTGGCACCTTTTCAACTAGTTTATGGACGTCAGCTGCTACCTCCACTATCAATGCCATTATCAGTAGCTTCCCCTGCAGCCCAGGCATCGGTGCAAGAATTACATCAGTTGTGCGAATACACAAAAGGATTTCTCCAGAACGCTGGACAACAGGCCAAGTTCTATGATGCCCATCACAGAGCCGCTCCACATTTATAACCCGGATACAAGGTATGGCTTAGTACCCGCTTCATCCACCTTAAACTGCCATCGGCTCGATTTGCGCCAAGGTACATAGGACCCTTTTCAGTTCTCTGCCACCTGGGTACAGTCACATACAGTTTGAAGCTAACACCGGCACTCAGGATACATAATGCCTTCCACATCTCTCTTTTGAAGCCACTCATCTTGTCGGAATTCTCCAGGAAGACACTTGAACCCTAGCCACTCACTGCTGAAGAAGACATCACTTATCAGGTGGAAGACATCCTTGATGTAAGAAAACCCGGAAGACGGTGGGAGTATCTTATTTCCTGGGAAGGATTTGGTCCTGAGGAGAATAGATGGGAGCCTGCATGTAACATCCTCGACAAGGAGTTGATCCAACAATTCCACAGGTCACATCCTAGGAAGCTGAAAGCCGCGGGGAAGGGCCCTAAGAAGGGGGGGTACTGTTACGCCTGTCAGTCACAGATGGCTGCAACCTCTCATACTCACCTCTTTTCTCCCTGCACCATCAAGTCTGGGAAGAAAGGTGGTCTCTGCTAATCCCCGCCGACCTATCCGGTATTCCCGGGAAAGCGAGGGCGCTGCTGACCACCATCTTGGATCCAGAATAACTTAGGAGCGCAAGGGACTCCTTTGTATAAGCATTGTGGGAATCTCGGGGGCGTCCCCTCCCGATGACATCAATCCGCTATTGTATTTAACCTGACTGGCCCTTGCCTTCTATGAGTTAGCAAGGAGTTCCGTCTTGATGAATCCGCCTCATTCGAGGACTTCCTGTTCCTGACTTGGTCTTGGCATCTAACACTCTGAGTACCCGCTCCTCAGGGGCTCCCTTGCACTCTTGGCTATCCGCTCCTCGGAGGGCCTACCTGCCTGACTGCTACCTGACCTGCTTCTCAGGTCTCTCTCTCTCCTGGAACCATCTCTTGTGAGTACGTCTACTGACTTCTACTATACAAACTGTATTGAGGATATTTTCAAAATCGTCAGAAATCGGGGGCTCCTCCAAAACGATAGGAAAACCCCACGATATTGATCGTGGGGTTTCCCTTATCATTTTGGGGGCGGGCGGGAAAAACAGCACACAAAAATAACCCCTAAACCCACCCCGACCCTTTAAAAGTAACCCCTTAGCTTCCCCCACCCTCCCGACCCCCCAAAAACTTTTTACAGGTACCTGGTGGTCCAGTGGGGGTCCCGGGAGTGATCTCCCACGATCTCCCGCTCCGGGCCGTCCTCCCGCTCCTGGGCCATCGGCTGCCACTAATCAAAATGGCGCCGATGGCCCTTTGCCCTTACCATGTGACAGGGTATCCGTGCCATTGGCCGGATCCTGTCACATGGTAGGAGCACTGGATGGCCGGCACCATCTTGTGCTCCTACCATGTGACAGGGGCTGACCAATGGCACCAGTAGCCCCTGTGACATAGTAAGGGCAAAGGCTATTGGCGCCATTTTGATTACTGGCAGCTGATGGCCCGAGTGCAGGAGATCGCTCCTGGACCCCCGCTGGACCACCAGGGCTTTTGGCAAGGCTTGGGGGACTCTCCTGACCCCCACAAGACTTGCCAAAAGTCCAGCGGGGGTCCGGGAGCGACCTCCTGCACTCGGACCGTCGGCTGCCAGTATTCAAAATGGCGCCGATAGCCTTTGCCCTTACTATGTCACAGGGGCTACCGGTACCATTGGTCAGCCCCATCACATGGTAGGAGCACAAGATGGTGCCGGCCATCCAGTGCCCCTACCATGTGACAGGATCCTGCCAATGGCACGGATACCCTGTCACATGGTAAGGGCAAAGGGCCATCGGTGCCATTTTGATTAGTGGCAGCCAACGGCACGGGAGCGGGAGGACGGCCCGGAGCGGGAGATCGCGGGAGATCGCTCCCGGGACCCCCACTGGACCACCAGGTACCTGTAAAAAGTTTTTTGGGGGTCGGGAGGGTGGGGGGGAAGTTAAGGGGTTACTTTTAAAGGGTCGGGGTGGGTTTTTTGTTTATTGGCTCGGGCGCAGCCGATAAACAAAACCGCGATCGGGCCCGATTGAAAAAAACCCACATGTGAATCCGAACTGGAATCCGAACCGATTCCGGTTCACATCTCTAATAGTTGCTTGCTATATAATCAAGTTCATATTTATACATTTTCTTGGCTGACATAATATTAAAAACAACATCTAATGCAACTCAACATAATAGCAAAAATAAGCTCTAATTCTACTCATAACACACTTTAGGTCATTCTTTACTTATTGTTTGCTCTGCTACCATTTTCTCAGGTATTGATTTTGCTGCATAATGGTCTCCTGGTTTATAGTCCACTGCTCTAACCACTAGGCTATTTACATTAAATCGTATGCATTTCTAAAGAGCCATGTTTTCAGATTGCACTTGAAATTCTTGATCTTTAGGACTTGATCTTTAGGTGGCATCTAGGCTCATTCACATTTCAAGACAAAATGAACTCCAGTAGGAGAATTGAGATGAATGAAGTAGGGATGTGCAAAGCAGATTTAGTCAAATTTGAAAAAAATCAGTGCATTTTCTAGGAAATAAACATCCATTTGATTTTATGCCACATTTGGGAAGATCAATGGAAATCCACAGCAGACCTACAGAAATTCATCACTCTGTGGAAATTCTCTGCAAAATTTTAATTGATTGACAGGATATTTATGTAGATCTATTGTAGATTTTACCAAAATAGCTACATTTTTTTTTTAAAGTTCACAGACTGAAATGGTGGCTTAGCAGCAGTGCCGAATGCTACCAAACAGAAGAACCAGGATCATTTCTCAAGCTGCCTTCTGCTCCCCAGGCTGACCAAGGCTGGGAATGCTGCTGAAGAAGGGAGTCTCAGCCAAGGCACAATAGTGACACCTAGTGGCTAGATTCAAGGATTTGTGACCCTTGCCAAGGACTGGCTGAACAAGGTGCTGGTTGGTTAATAATATAAAGGAATAAAACTCATGTATTTGAAATGAAGCTCATGATGCCTGAAAGAAAGCATAAATGCCTTTCATTAATTTTTTACAGCTACCCACCAGAGAGGAACAGTTGTCATTCTGGGGTAAAGCCTGATGGAAGATTCTCTTTTAGGGGAATTTGACCCTTGAAGCCAGGTAGAGGTAATTAAGAAATTGAAAGCAGAGCACAGAAAGACAATATCGTGATGAGAAGCAAGGAGTGAGAAACTGGGGATGGGATACAATCAGAGAGAGAGATCGGACTCTGAACTGGAAAGTCTGAGAGCAGATACACTGGTAAAAAGTTTCTATTTAAGTAGCTGGCTGTTTAGGAGTGGAGGAGTTGCCTAGTGCTTAGAGCAGAGGGCTATGAACCAGGAGACCAGGGTTTGAGTCTTGCTATCGCTCCTTGTGACCTTGGGCAAGTCACTTTACCCTCCATTGCCTCAGGTACAAACTTACAGGCTGGAGTGCACTGTTAACCTGTGATTGGATGTGTGTTTTTGACACGCTAGCTTTACCCCTTATTCAGTAAGGGGTAATAGCACATCGAAAACGCATGCCCAACCTCCCCCGAACCTAATAGGGCCCGCAACATGCAAATGCATGCTGATGGCCCTATTAGGTATTCCCGCGCGATTCAGAAAGCAAAATGTGCAGCCAAGCCACACATTTTACTTTCAGAAATTAGCGCCTACCCAAAGGTAGGCGTTAATTTCTCCAGGCACCGGGAAAGTGCACAGAAAAGCAGTAAAAACTGCTTTTCTGAGCACCCTCCGACTTAATATTGTCGGAGGTCCAGAAAGTTAAAAAAAAGTTAAAAAAAAAAATTTGAAATCGGCCCGTGGGTTGAAAACCGGACGCTCAATTTTGCCAGCATCCGTTTCCGAACCTGTAGCTGTCAGTGGGTTTGAGAACCGATGCCGGCAAAATTGAGCATCAGCTGTCAAACCCGCTGACAGCTGCCGCTCCTGTCCAAAAAGAAGTGCTAGGGACGCGCTAGTGTCCCTAGCGCCTCTTTTTACTGCAGGTCCTCATTTAAATACAGAATCGCGCGCACAGGAGAGTGGCCTGTGCGCGCGTCCGGAGAGCAGGTGTTCACCCGCTCTCCTGCGACTTTTACTGTATCGGCCTGTTAGATTGTAAGCCCTCTGGGGATAGGGAAATACCTACAGTACCTGAATGCAATCCACTTTGAAGCACTGAAAAAAGTGTGAAAAGCTAAATATAAATAAATAAAAAGATATGGATTTAAGCAATTTGCCAGTATATAGAAACAGGGCTTGTTAATTGATTGCATGTCTCTATGCGGGCTGGTGTTTAAACCCTTATGCGCATACCTGGAATGCCTTAATGACAGGGATGATGATGACCTTCAAACAACTGCACGCGGCAGCATATACCTATGTATTTGGTCACATGCGTATTTACAATAGCATTATATAACTTGTATATATCAGATACATTGCCTCAGGTACAAAAACTTAGATTGTAAGCCCTCTGGGGATAGAGAAATACCTACAGTACCTGCATGTAAACCGGTGTGATATCTCAATTGAGATCGAATGTCGGTATATAAAAACAATAAATAAATAAATAAATAAATAAATTATAAATTATGCAAATCTCTCCCCTGCAGCATACGTGTATATGTATGCTTACACGCAAATACATTCAGTGAAAAGAAAGTGAATATTGCATTGCAATGAATGCACATACTTTTCATACTTATTTTTAAAATATACATGCGTATATTTTATGCATGAAAATAAAGTAGGACATGTAAATCAGTATATTTTAAAACATGCATATACAATTGAGATTACCAGCTTTACCAATTAGTCCACCAGTTCACCCAGTCCTTCTCCAGGTCATTGAGATCCTCCTAGTGCTTCAGCCTGAACCCCCAATTCCTCCAAGCCTCCCACCTGACCAATAGTACACAAGAAACATGTTTAATATCACTTACGCCAGATAAATAGCAGGTGTGAAAATATGTAAGTTGGGAAATCTACATGCATACGTGTCTTAAAATGGCAATTTACCCAGGTAAATGTTGACTCCACTTGGAATGCCCCAGACCACCCCATTTCTATGTGTGTATACTGTATGTGTGCACAAAAGCAAAAATATGTGCATATGTTTGATATTTATAAAGTTGCATGTACCCAAGTAAAGGCTACTTACGCGTGTACATGCTAATTTTTATTTTTTGAAAATTCACCCCTTAAGATGTAGAACTGAGTCATCAACTGTAGCTACAAAACTGTTTGGCTGTAAATAAGGAGAGAGGAAAAAAAACTGAAGCTCTGGTTCATGCCTCATCTTTGAAAAGTTTGTCCCGAGTCTAAAGCACTTATTGAGAGACACGCACTTCCTCGTAGTTCCACAGCTCAGTTCCAAATAAATCGGAAGCATAAAAGAGGAAGGGAGAAACTGCAAGGTAAAAAAAAAAAGAGAAATATATTTAAGATATTGGTTCATGATCTTCTGTTAAAGAAATCTGTACAGGGAATGGATATGTGGTAGATCCTTTTCTTCTTCCCGTTTGGGACTTGCATCTTCTCATGACTGCTTGGATGGCTATAGGAGTATGTGGATGCCACCTCGTTTTCAGCTTTCAGAGGTCTTTTCTGAGTTCATTCTGTATATGAAAGGCTGCTCCAAATGGCTTTCGTGTACGAGTCTCTACTGCTTTTGCGGCCAAGACCTCTGATTGTGTCAGGATAATGTTGTCTGCACAGTGCTTACACGACTCTTTAGTAGTCATGTCTTCACTCTGTGCATTAGTGTATTGCAGGAAGGGTGGCTTTGTGATTAGCCTTGACCGCAAGGTCTCGTGTTTGACAATATATGTATTTATTTCATGTAAAGTCTGAACAAATAAATTGCTGCTATGCTTTCAAATTCCCTTTTTCAGGGCTCTTACCTCTAATAGCACATGAAGACACATAGTGCACATTACAGAACCTCTGTAAGAGAAAAATCATTCAAACATCTCAGTAGATTAATGCTCTGTTGCTCTTCACAGGTGGATCGGAAAAGCCACAGTGAATGTTTTAGTTATGATTCAGTAATAGAAAAAGGGCCAGCGATGAGCCTTGAGCTCCAGAAATATTAAGGGATAGGTTTTCAGAATTTTAGTTGGGAGTTAACATATATAAATAATGAGGGATGCACGGTATTAGGTGAATTGGATTTTCAGTTTCCTAAAACATGCACGTGAGTTCATAACACACACAAATTTGTCAGCGCAAGAAATTATTGCTCAGGAGGAGGGGGGGACACGTTTCAAGGACATGGTATCGAATTTTCAAATGTTATATGAAGAAATGGCATGCCGCTTACAGGCGTTAATTTATATATTGTTTTGAAACAGGTCAAATTAAGCAGGTGCGTTTAGCCATTTATTCAAACTTGATTTATGTGCACACAATGCATTTGAAAAAAAGGGGTTATTTTTCCATGTTTGAAATTATTTATTTATTTTATGTACCAACATTCAATCTGAGATATCACACCAGTTTACATTCAGGTATTTCCCTATCCCCAGAGGGCTTACAATCTGTGGCAATGGAGGGTAAAGTGACTTGCCCAAGGCCACAAGGAACAACAGCAGGACTTGAACCCTGGTTGCATGGTTTGTAGCCCACTGCTCTAACCACTAGGCTACTCCTCCTTTGCAGCTTGGGGCAATACTGAATGTACCCTAGGGAGGGTAATTTTATAACTGTCTGCATAGTGGTAAAGTCTGCATGGACATTGGATGCACACTCCTTCCTGAGGAGTTTCAAAGCTAATCTTATGTTACTAAGTTTTCTTTGAAAATGTGAGGCTAAGCAAAGAGCTCAGCTCTGAGACTCACTCGTTTACCGCTCGGAGAGTTCACCTCATGCATGCACACATACATCCACACTCCTTAAAAGCAAAAAAGGATGCGTCCAAGTGCTGATTTCAACCCAAACCTGCATCGCGGAATGTCTTTGCTTAGTTTGTGTAAATACACAAAAATCCTGGTTATACGTGTGCTTTTATCGTGAACAGAGCCACGTCCTCTGTAATAGCCATTCGTGCACAACTGCGCATAAAAATGTTTAAAAGTCAGCAGGCATGCGGCGCACATCTGCTTGGGTTTGTCTGCCTGTATCCAGGGATGCGGCCATTTTATAACATATGTGCATATATGTGCATGTTATAAAATAGCCTAACTGTATGCACATATGCATGAAATTTTAAGTGGATGCCTGCCTATGTGTGTAAATGCCACTTCTACCACATGAGGGATTTAAAAAAAAAAAATACACGCCAGTGCCATTACCATTTTTATCAATTCATTCCCAGTTCGCCCAGGTAAGAAATAGGACGTCTGAACCTCCCAAGTTTAATAGCCACCCTTCTCCCCTATTAGCCCTGACCCTTAAAACCCTACTGATCTATTTATCTTTATTTTATAACTTGCACGTCATCCATAGCAGAAGTAAAGTTACGTGCCAGGGGACCCCGGCGGGCAGTTGTGCGCGTAAGTATTTACGTGCAGATGTCAATATGAAATCCAGGAATGCCTATGGCTCACATCCCAACCCTTTTTTGGAACTTTTCATTTGTGTGCACAGCAGCAAGTACGTGCGTATCCGGGCTGCTTTTAAAATCACTTGGCTCATGCTGGCCCAACATGTGTGCGTATCTCCCAGTTTTGGCTCGGGCCGGGCTTTTAAAATTCCCTTTAAAAAGCTTTGCAAATTACCCTCTAAATACTTACAATGCCTATAGCTAGCTAATATGACACATAAATTGTTTTCAGGGTTTATTTGATTTTTCCCAGGAATTAATCTGGTTTTTTTTATTACAGCAATAACAAAAAAATGCTATGTACTTGGAAAAATGATGTCATTTTTCCTGCTGATCACTCCCATGTTTGCTTTTGTCGCAAGAAATCAGATAAATTCCAAGGAAAAATAAAATAAAAACTGAAAATGAAAGCTCCTATATAGAATCTTTTCACTGTCTGCACACAATTTGCTGAGCAGCAGTTTTCAATATTCAGCAAATACCACCCAGCAGCTGTTAGATAGCACCTCTGACTGCTGATAGGCTTGTAGAGTACTAATTCACAAGCTAATTGCACTTGATTTACTGCTTATATGCTCAGATATCCTTTCAGGTGTTACTACTTTCTGCTCTACTTATTATCTATTGCAAAGTGAACCCTCAATAAAATAACTTAAAATTCCACCACCAAATAAATTGCAAGTACTCGGCTGTGCATTTTACTTAGATTAAATGATGCAGCTCTGATATTTTTGCGTATTTCAGGGTTCCCAGGATGTGCTGTCAGTCCATGGGTGGGCTTTAACCACTTCATTACAGGCCTATAGAGTGAAATTGTTGCTCCGAGAGCAAATAATTTCCAAGGTCTCTGTTTTCAAAAGTGAAGAAAATGAAGACTCAAGCCGGTGGTTGACTGGTACGTAGGTATTCAGTATTTTATTTCTAAATGCCTATGTATTCTAAATGTAATAGCCCCAGGCACTAATAAAACTTTAGGGTGAATTTTAAAAACTATATGCGTGGCAAAACTGGGAGATGTATGCGCACGTATCGCTTATGTTCACCTGGTCGATTTTATAAATCTGTCACATATGTGTACAAGTACCGATGCGTGAATATCTCACATCGGGGGGGGGGGGGGGAGGGGAAGGGGTGGAATGTGGGTGGGGCATGAACATTTAGGGGTGGGGCTAAAAGATATGCAGGTAGATAGCGATGTGCATAGGCACGTGTCCAGGTCCATTTCAGCGCAAAGTTAATTCTGCTATAGATGAAGTGTAAGTCTGAATAAAACTATTTCTAGCCATATAGGAACTGCCTGAGAGATCTGGCTCAGCTGGGGGAGTGCAGGGTAAAGAGCCAGGGGGGGGGGAGGGGGCTTGAGGCCCTAGCTAGAGACTGGGCAAACTGGTGGCCGAACTGGTTAAACTGGTCATTTCTTAGATGTGTGCATGTTATAAATTTCCCTCACTTGTTCATCTAAATATTGACATTGTCCTGCTGTTCGCATACATGCTTAAAATTAAGAGCACATCTACATGTGCCAGACCTATTTTATAACATGCACGCATAGGTATGTGCAGGATATAAAATATCAGCACATCTTGCCGCACATCTATATACATGTATATATGGGCGCTGGCGAGCACATTTTAAAATTAGCTATGTTTTCACTAAACTCAGAGAGGATAAACAAAACATACGGCCAGAAGGATGTCTAATTTATCAACTGCTTAATCTCCTGCCTACAGCAGAGTTGAACGGTATAAAATGAAAAAGGATTGGGCATTCCAAAGTAACTTGAATTCTGCATTAGAATCAAAGGATAGCGAGTGCTAGTAATATTTCCCAAAACCTTGGCATTTAGAGTTTACTTGGGATTGGGCACTGTATATATACCTTTATATATACTCAAGAGGTGAATATTGATAGCATTTTGGCCTGCTAAAAGCCGGACAAAGCAAAGGATTTAAATTCCCACTGGTCTGACTGATCTGGACTTAACCAGCTAACTTTTTATCCAGTTAAAATATTAACCAGATAAGTCCGGGGCAGAGTGTGGCCATATTAATGTGGATTTTCAGTGCTATCCTGCTGAGACAGCAGGAAAAGTTTTGAACTGCCAGAAAGCAGTCCTAAGCCAGATAGTCTAACCTGGGTAACTTTGACAAGCCAGGTCTATTACAGCGGTGTAGCCGTAGTTTTGCTGGATGAGTTTATCAGGCTGACTTTGCTAGCTGATGGGTAGTGGAAAATGGACCCCTTGATAATTTTATATATATTAGAAATACTCTTTTTATAGACATTTTATTATTCTGAGCATTTATTCATAGGTCTGTTTAATAATTTCACTTTCCTTTCTTTCAGTGGTGCTTTTCTATTCATATTTTAGTCATCCTAGGTTTTCGTATTGGAGTTTTGTTTTAATCTTTTTGTTCACAAGAGCGTTTATGAATAGAAGATGCAACACTTTAAAAAACAAAGATGGACAACATGGCAAAGAGCATCCTAATTATGCATTTTCATCACCTCAAGCAGATAAATACAGAGCTAATTTGTTAAAGGCATTCCTTCCCGAAAAAAAAAGAAACTAAGAACAATAAGTCACCTTGCTACAGAGCACCAAGAGGTAAAATGGTTCTCCTTTCCATTCCTTCCAAGCTCACTCCTATATCATTAAACCATTTAATGTTCTCTCAGAGGTCACACAAACACAGCCCTAAGTGCAACAAAATCAATAAGAAAGATGTGCTAAGATTAAAATTGCACCAGCTGGCCTTGAAGGAAATACTTAGCAGAGCTCTCTGCCACTGTGATTTTCCAGGGCCTCTTGCTAGACCATTTTCCAGGGTCTGTCATGCTGGGTCTCAGATCTGATATCCAGAATTAAAGCTGATTTCAGATGTCAACTTGGATCCCAAGTGGACTGCTTTCTTCAGTATGCAGCTGCCAGCTTGCACACCATTAGTTCTATTATGTCAAGAATATTATGCAGCATTAAAAACAACAATGGTGATAAATTATGATAAGTATTAGGAAAGCAAAAAGCCCATAACAGACTTACTTAAAATGGCTGCTTGATCACCACCAAATGCTCATTTCTGATAAATACCTCATGGTTGTAAGAATTGTATGCTTTGAGGCCAATTCACTATGGCTTCCCCCTTTCCCTGACTCCGTGCCTATGAGATAAGGACATACAGAGATTTCCTTCACGTATAAACACAGAAGATGTCAACAGACCTCTTGGTCCGCTCAGCCTACCCATCTGTGCCTGCCTGCCTGCTATGCTGTTACTGGTTTTATTAGCTCTGTGATCTTTTCCCTACTGCCTCCCACCGCTAAGATCCCTTTGAGTTTGGTCCATGCATGGTTGAATTCTGCTGCCGTTTTAGCTCAGACTCCTCTGCTAGCAATCTCTTCCAGGTGTCTACCTCCCTTAGTGAAAAATATTTTTTCACTTTGCTTTGGAGCCTCCCTCACTTTAGTTCATTACTTTTTTTTTTTTTAATTAAATACTTCTGGAAAGTGTTTTAGTTCCTTACATGTTGGTTGCATGGGCAAAGATGATAACTGACAGAGTTTAAAACAGAACATTAACCATCTCAATTTAAAGAGAACTGTAAAGGATAGCTCAGAAGGAACACATACATACACACACACAAATCAACAAACAACACTGATCCTGCCTCAGAAAAAAATTAATTCCTATTAAAAATGTACTGATCTTTGAAAATCCTGTTTGTAGACAGCTCACTCAATTAGATTAAGTGAAGATCAAAGAGGATTTGAGAATAAAGGTTAGAATGAGATTTGTTCTTCTCTATTAATATACAAAAGCCCCTGCTACATTGCTTTCTCTATAAAATATCTTTCCTTTTATTTTTTTGTCACGCTTCAACCGTCAATAACCATAAAGATGTAAGAAGAAGAGTAAAGGACATACATACTTTCAAGGGCACCTAACAGTGGACCTTCTATACCAACACTGAAGGATAATGACAGGCAATACAAACCTTGAAACAAACAGGATCCGAGAACTGCAATGATTGAAATATTGACATTACTGATGTTAGATGTTAGAGTGACAACAATTAAATGAACATAGAAAAAAAACAAGATAGGCTAGGTAGTAGGAGGATAGAAAAAGATAGCAACAATTACCATGCAAAGGAAGGATCCATTCTAGCCCTCTTTCCATTCAATGAGTAATGCACTAACTTTGCATTGAAAATGATTTGCATTAGATTCCTGGGAAAAGAACCACACACCTCTTCCCACCTCCACCACTAAGATCGACGGAAATTCTTTAGGGCCCTAAATCTGATTCCATTTCTCCTAGTACATTAAAAAAAAAAAATAAAGAATAGAAAAGCAGCATTTTTTAAAGGAGGTTATAGCAGTAGTTAGAGCAGTGGGCTACGAACCAGACCAGTGTTCGAGTCCCGCTGTTGCTCCTTGTGACCTTGGGCAAGTCACTTTACCCCCCACTGCCTCAGGTACAAAACTTAGATTGTAAACCCTCCGGGGATAGGGAAATACCTACAATACCTGAATGTAAACCGATGTGATATCTCAGATTGAATGTCGGTATATATAAATAAATAAACATAAAGTCAAGGTTAAAGTTATGATGACTGAACATGCAGCGCACAGGGCAAACTGGGATATATGTATTTACTTGTGTAACCCTTAGTTGGGGTTTTAATCCCAAGGGTACAAAAATGTATTTATTCTTTGGGGCTGCTCTGACTAGCACTCCTCCCTTACATGACCCTCTTTTTCCCATATCTTTACTCTCTTTCTACCAAAGGTGAAATCCTTTTTGGGAGGGGAAAGTGTGTTTCTTTCTGTGTGAAGTTAGCTGCTGCACCCCAGGGTGTGAGATGCTGGGGAAAACTAGGCAGGGCAAGGCACTGGGTGTTAAATTAAATGTTTACTGGTTCTGTAATAATTAAGTCAAAATCCATTTTTAATAAATGTAAAATTATTAGAGATGTGAATCACAATCGGTATCGGTTCGGATTCCGGTTCCGATTCACATCGTGAAATTTTTATCTTGCAGTCCGATCGGGGTTTTTTTTTTTTTTTTTAAATCGGCTGCGCCCGAGCCGATAACCAAAAAATACAGCTGACTCTTTAAAATGAGTTTGTTAGTATCCCCCCACATCCCCCCACCCTCCGGACCCCCCCACAAAATGTTTAAATACCTGGTGGTCCAGCGGGGGGGGGGGGGGGGGGTCCCGGGAGCATTCTCCTGCGCTTGGGCCATCGGCTACCAGTAAACAAAATGGCGCCGATGGCCCTTTGCCCTTAGCCCTTAGCATGTGACAGGGTATCTGTGCCATTGGCCGGTCCCTGTCACATGGTAGGAGCAATGGACGGCTGGCGCCATCTTTCAAAATGGAATAGGAATAGCCTAGTGGTTAGAGCAGTGGACTATGAACCAGGAGACCAGGGTTCAAGTCCAGCTGTTGCTCCTTGTGACCTTGGGCAAGTCACTTTACCCTACATTGCCTCAGGTACAAAAACTTAGAGTGTAAGCCCTCTGGGGATAGAAAAATACCTACAGTACCTGAATGTAAACTGGTGTGATATCTCAACTGAGATCAAATGTTGGTATATAAAAAATAATAAATAAATAAATACAATTCAACAGTTTACCAGGCACATTGAGCTTATTATAATGAAGTATAAACGTTCAATGGAGTGGTTAGCAGGGGAATAAATAAGACAGCTAAATTAAATAAGAAAGGAAATTAGGTTCAGTAATATAGGACAGGACGTAAGAAGGGGGCTAGAGAAGAAAGCTAGTTAAATTAAATACTTGACGGTTGGAAGGTGGACACGTAAGAGTAACGTAACAAAATGGCGCATAAGGAAGGAGGTGGTAAATAGAATAGAGATGGATTTGCAGGGGGGATAAGGGTGGGTGGTGTTAATTGAAGGCTTGTTTACAGAGCCACATTTTTAAGGTTTTTTTTTTATTTCTGTAAACAAGGCTCTATGCGGAGGTCGGGGGGCATTCTGTTCCACAAAGTGGGACCAGCTAAGAAGAATGCTCGGGCCCTTATGGAAGAGAGATGTGTGAGTTTGGGAGAGGGTGTGTATAAGATTCCTTGGTAGGCTGATCAGGTGGGTCTGTCAGATTTATGAAAACGGTCATGCAGCCATTGTATATTTTTATTGAATAGAGTCTTGTGTATGAAGGTTAGGGTTTTGTTTTGAATTCTTGAGGCGATAGGGAGCCAGTGGAGGGCTCTCAGAATGGGAGTAATATGGTCTTTTTTGCGAGTATTGGTGAGAATTCTAGCTGTGGCATTCTGAAGCGGTTTGAAGGATGAGGTGGGGAGACAGAGCAGCAGGGAGTTACAATAGTCAATTTTGGAGAATATGATGGTTTGAAGAACAGTTCGAAAATTGTAGAGGTGAAGGAGAGGTCGCATTTTCTTTAGTACCTGAAGTTTGAAATAGCAATCTTTTAAGATGGTTTTAATGAATGGTTTTAAGCTCAATTGATTGTCAATCGCAGCGCCTAGGTTACGTGCGTATAGGAAGATGGGTTTAGGGAGGGGAGATTGTGTGTGGTTGTTCAAGGAAATGACAAGTAGTTCTGTTTTACCCGGGTTAAGAGCAAGGTTCATGTTGGTGAGGAGATGGTTGATGTAGGTGAGGCAAGAGTCCCATGTTTTTAGGGCTGTATGTAAAGAGTCAGAAAAGGGGATGAGAATTTGGACATCGTCCGCATAGATGTAATAGGTGATGCCTAGGTTAGTTAGTAGTTTGCATAGGGGTAACATATAGATGTTGAAGAGGATAGAGGATAGAGAGGAGCCCTGGGGATCACCGCAGGTGATGTTGATAGGATCGGATTCATTGTTACCTAGCTTGACCTTGTAGTGTCTGTTTACAAGGTAGGATTTAAGCCAAAGAAAGGCTGTGCCAGTTATGCCGATGTCCCAGAGTAATTTTAAGAGAGTTTTGTGGCTGATGGTGTCGAACGTGGACGATATGGCGAGCATTGCCAGGAGATAAGAGTGACCTTTGTCCATTCCTTTAAGAATGTTGTCTGTGAGTGATATTAGGAGAGTTTCTGTGCTGAGGTATTTGCAGAAGCCGTGTTGAGAAGGGGAGAGGATCTTGTGGTCATCTAGGAATTCAGAAAGATGGATGTTGACTATTCTTTCGGTCATTTTGACAAGAAAAGGCAGGTTAGAAATGTGTCTGAAATTGGATAGATCGGTGGGATCAAGGTTGGGTTTTTTGAGTATGGGTTTGACGACGGCCTGTTTTAAGGTGGAGGGAATGTAACCTTGAGCAAGGGAACAATTGATAATTTTAGAGATGGGTTTTACTATTATGTTGAGAATAGATAGGAGGAGTTGGGTCGGGATAATGTCTGAGGGGTGAGAAGAGGGTTTGGCTTTCTTTAGAAGGGTTTCTATTTCAATCAAAGAAGTTGCTTTGAAGAGTCGAGGATGGCAGTCAATTTTAAGGGGGGGGGGGGAGAAAGGTAGTGGCGGAGTCATTGGGAAATTTAGATGGATGGAGGAGATCTTGTTTTGAAAGAATTGGGCAAACTCGTTACATTTGCTTTTGGAGCTGGTATCTGATGTATGTGTGGATGAAGTTTTGGTGAGGTCGGATATGATGGAAAAGAGTGCATTAGCATTGTACTGGACATCATGAATTTTAAGGGCGTAGAAGTCCTGTCTGGTTTTTAGGATGATATTTCTATAGTCATGCATGTGGCATTGTATGATGCGCGAAGTATAGGAGAAGGGTATTTTTGCCACTGTCTTTCTTTTTTTCTTAGGGCATTTTTTAGTTTTTTTAATTCAGGAGAGTACCAGGGTTTTTTATTGTTGCGAGCTGGGTTTAGGGATTTTGTGGTGAGGGAGCATATTTTGTCGGCAATCTCTAGGGTAATGTTGTGCCAGGAAGACAGGGTAGATTCAGAGTTTGTTAGGTTAATTTTGTTGTGCAGATCTGAGCAGGCAGTGATGAGGTCATCTCTGGTGCAGGTTTTACAAAATTGGAAGTGGCAGTTGTGTGGGGAAGGGGTGGGAGAGTGTTGTTTTATAGCAAAGGTAATGTTTATTAGGGAGTGGTCAGACCAAGGGACAGGTGAGCAGGATGGGGTTTTGGTGGTATGGATGCTAGAGTTTATAAATATTATGTCTAAGGTGTGACCTGCTTTGTGGGTAGGTTGGTTTATGATTTGTTGAAGGCCCATAGCATCAAGAGATGAGATGAATGCTTCACAAGATAGTGATTGTGGGTGGGTGTCAACATGTAGATTGAAGTCACTGAGCAGGATGGTGGGTATGTCGAGGTTAAGGTTTTCTGCAAGAAATTCAATAATGGGGGAGGCATTAATTTCTAAGAGGCCAGGAGGAGTGTAAATTAAGCATATTTGGAGGTGAGAAGACATAGAAACCGAGTTCGCATTTAGGGGGCATGTGGGCTGTTTGTGCAATAAGCTTAAGTTCTCTTTTGACAGTGAGAAGTATCCCACCTCCTCCTTTTTTGGGTCTGGGTGTGGAAAAGATATCGTAAGCGTGTGTTGGTAGTTGGTTGAGGAGCGAAATGTCGGAATGTTTAAGCCATGTTTCAGTGACCGCACAGATGTCTGGTTTAGAGACTGAAAGGATATCATTGAGAATGTGGGGTTTTTTCGCTAGGGATTGGGTGTTGACAAGAATTAGAGAGACTTCCCCCCTCACCCATGAATTGGGTGAGGGGGGAAGTCATGATGGGGATCAGTGATCTGAGGTGGTATGAGGGATGGGTTGTAAGGGGATTATTAAGGTGGCGTTGTTGGAGATTGAGAGTGGGGATAGAATGTGGAGGTATCATTATGAAAGGTGAGGAGAGCGAGTATGGGTGATGGTGGAAAGTGATCTGGTGTACAGATATACCAGAGTAACAAATCAGGGAGCTGAGTAACAAATCAGGGAGCTGAGTAACAGGGTAGGGGGGGGATGTGCAAGGTAGGAGCCAGGGAGAGGAGAGAGTGGTGGCTCCAGGTAAGAAACGGCGAGAGGGTTTCTGAGGGGGGTAGTGCTGGATAATTTAGAAGTGGGGATGGATAAGCTTGAGGGTATGGGAGAGGGGTGGCAAGAGGTGGGGGAAGAAAGTGGATAAAAATAGTGGGAAAAGGGGAATAAGGAGGACAGCAAAGATGGCGACTAAGGGGGCGATACTAAGGCCCCAGAGGTTCGGGTGGTGCAAGGTGCCCTGCTTCTGAGATAGGAGGTTGGGGGCCGTCCCTAGCGGAACTGGTGCACTCATGGACAGGTCCTGGAGCAGGAGAAACCACACCTACCTTGGCCGGGAGGGTGCCATCAGAATCATGGTTCCTCCCCCCCCCCATCCTCTTGCAGCATCATTAGAGTCTTCGAGAGGAGCAGAATTGGGGGGTCCTTATCCCCAGTGAAAAGAGAAGGCGTTGTAGGCCAGATGACCCTTCCCCAGGATCAGAGAGCAGAACATGCTCACCTTGTGATTGTGGGGAGAGGCAAACGGGCCCATTTCCAGCATGCCCCAGTGGCGGAATAGGCTGGCTGCTACTGCCAGGTTCAAGGAACACTCGTGTGGCTGGAAGGACCTGCTGAGGTGGTCCACCAACATGTTTGGGTGGCCCGCCAAGTATGTGGCTCACAGATACATCCCCTTGGAGAGGGCCCAATCCCAGACTTGCAACGCCTCCTGGCAGAGGGGGAAGGAGTCCGTGCCTCCCTGCTTGTTGATGTACCACAATGCCACTTGGTTGTCCGTTCTGATGAGGACAACCTTGGAGGAAAGCCTGACCTGGAAGGTCCACAGGGCATACAGAATCACCCGCAACTCCAGAAAATGTATCTGGCAACGGGACTTGGCCACAGTCCAAAGGCCCTGTGTATGCAGGCCATCCATGTGGGCCCCCCACCCCTGAGGCGAGGTGTCTGTTATGACAGTCACCTGGGGTGGGGCAGGCTGGAATGGGAGTCCTATTTCCAGATTGGACAGGGCTTCCCATCAGGCTAGGGAGAGACGGAGAAGGTCTGTGACCATCACTCGTGCTTCCAAATCCTAGGATACCTGCCACCATTTACACAGCAAGGACCAAAGCGGGTCCCTCATGCGGAGGCGGGCCAAGAGGGTCACGTGGACAGAGGTCGCCATATGGCCGAGCAGGCGGCACAGCAGACGGGCTGGTACTGTCTCTTTGTTGCCAACGAGGGTCAAGTCTAGAGCATTCATGGCCCCAGAATGTGAGTTGTTCTGGATCATCCAGTCGTCCAGGTATAGAAAGACGTGGACCGAGCGATGCCTAAGGTAGGCAGCCACCACCACCAAGCATTTCGTGAAAATGCATGGGGCTGATGCCAGCCCAAAGAGCTTTTCCAATGGAGAATATTAGGTATCAATTCGCACGTTTGGCCGATTAGCATGAAGGCCATGGGTAGCCGAGACTGGCATCCCTCCCCAGATGTAATGCTGTTACAAGAACACTTTGTAGGGGGGACAGCACAGGTGCTGGACTTAGTGGGGGAGATACAGCAAAGGAGCAAAATCCATATTGAAAGCTTTGTGAAGAGGCTAAAAGAACAGTTGGGGGCAGCCTATGTGATGGAGTTAAATAACCACTTGACAGTCGATGCCACCTTTGTAAACAGCACAGTGATAATTGAAGACCCTGCAGAGGACCGATTGCCTGCAGTGTTACTGGTACAGAATGGTGTACTAACTCTAGAAGGGGGACGGACATAGAAAGTATTTGTTGGGCTGAAGAATGAGTCTAACCACCCTATCCAGTTACCCCCCCAGGAGACAGAGTGGCCACAGTGAGCCGAGTGGAGACTGTGCAGAGAATAGAACCTAAAGGGAGGTGTACTGAGACTATTGACCCGAATGTTTTCCAGTTTGGGGACTCCCCGATTCCCCCATCTTGGAAGGTCAGACTACAGAAAAAATTAGCACAACAAGCTAGCATATTCTTATGGTGTGAGTTGGATGAGGGGTGTGCAAAGGGTGTAGAACACCGCATAATTCTTACCGATGACACCCCATTCTGGGAAAGATCAAGGAGAATAGCCCCAGGTGACTTGGCTAATGTGAGAAGACATCTGGAGGAACTCAGGTAGGCAGGGTTATCACTGAATCACATAGACTTATGCCTCCCCCATTGTAATTGTTAGGAAAAAGGATGGGACAGTACGACTTTGTGTTGATTTCAGTACCCTAAATCCCAGGACCATACCTGACCAGTATACTACACTACAAATTGAGGATGCCCTTGACTCTCTGAATGGAAGTCAATGGTTCTCTGTCCTGGACCACTAGGGTTCTACCAATTTAACTGACTCCCCCAGGGAGTCTCAGGTGCCCCAGCTACATTTCAGGGGTTAATGGTAAACATTGTGGGGGACATGAATCCATTAGAAGTGCTAGTATACTTGGATGACCTGATAGTCTTTGGGAAAACTCTAGAGGAGCATGAAGAAAGGCTACTCAAGATACTTAATTGGTTGGCACAGTGTGGTCTAAAATTATCATTGGACAAATGCAAATTCTGTCAAGCTGAGGTCAAGAATGTTGGGCCACAGACCCTAAGATAGCTGCCCTTATACCTGGCCCCATCCAGCCAACCTCAGACAGTTACGTTCCTTTCTTGGGTTTAGTGGTTATTACAGATGGTTTGTGAAAGATTATTCAAAGATTGTATGTCCATTATTGGGGCTGATGTATGGTTATCCAGCCGGAAACAAGAAGCAGAAGCATAGGGTGTCTGACAAGAGGGAATATTAAAAGGTGTCAGAGTCCTTTGACATAAGATGGACTCAAGAATGTGAGGTTGACCTTAGAAGGATCATACAGTGTCTGTGTAATGCACCAGTACTTGCTTTTGCTGACCAAGGCAAACCATATGAACTGCATATAGATGCTTGCCTGCAGGGCTTAGGGGCAGTTTTATATCAGCCACATCCAGAAGGACTAAGACTAGTGGCCCATGCAAGCTGCAGTCTGAGTAAAAACTGAGAGAAACTACCCAGCTCATAAACTGGAGTTCTTAGCCCATAAGTGGGCAGTTGTAGACAAATTCAGGGATTACCTATATGGGGTTAAGGTGAAAACAGACAATAATCCACTGATTTATGTTTTAACAACTGCAAAGTTGGAAGCAACTGGGCCCCAGTGACTGGCGGCATTATCCCTTTACAAATTCAGTTTGCAGTACCGATCTGGCAGTACAAACAGGGACGCGGATGCACTGTCCCGGCGGCCCCACAGGAGTGACAGTATCCAGGGGAATTAGTACAGTTTATCAGAGACTGAAGTGGCAGCAGTGTGTAACCAGGTGGGGAATGGGAGTGAAGGTGATACTGAGAACTTATGTCGTGCTGCAGACAGCTTGGGAATTCCCCCCCCAGACAGCTTTTCCCCGCCTACTGTGATGTTGTGTCTCTGGTTTCCACTAACATGCCAAGATTGACTTTGCAGGACATTTGACAAGCACAACAGACTGATCCCTTAATTTCTGATGTGCTTGGGGTCAAGGAGAGAAATCTGGGGAAACAAGTAGTCCATCAGAGCCACCCAGACACTCTGTTGCTAATCAGAGAGTGGGATCGTCTATTTGTGCAGAATCAGGTTCTGTAGAGATAAATGAAATATACCAATTTGTGTCATCATGAACAACTGTGATTACCACAAAAATTCCACAGAACTACGCTACAGTCTCTCCATGATGACATAGGGCATATGGGGGCAGAGAGGGTCCTAAAACTGGTGAGGGGCAGGTTCTATTGGCCTAAACAAGCATAAGATGTTGAAAAACATTGCACACAATGTACTAGTTGTATAAAAAGAAAGACCCTTCCGCACAGAGCAGCAGAGATGGTAAATTACTAGTCAAGGCCCTATGGACTTGGTGTGTATAGACTTCTTGACTTTAGAAATGGATTCCCAGCATAAAGTGAAAATTCTGGTTTCACCAGGTATGCACAGGCATATGCCACCAAGAACCAGACAGCAGAGACTGTTGCCTGAGTATTATGGGAGAAATTATTGTGGACTATGGACTCCTAGCCCGGATACACTCAGACCAAGGGAAGAATTTTGAAAGCAGACTTATTAACAAGATGCTGCAAGTGGCTGGGGTTAGGAAGTCACACACCTCTCCCTATCATCTCTAGGGAGACTCCCAGCCTGAGAGGTTTAACGGGATACTTCTAAACATGTTGGGAACATTGAAGCCAGCTCAAAAGAGGAACTGGAGCCAGTGTGTGAGCTATTTGGTGCGTGCTTACAACTGCACATATAATGATGCTACAGGGTTTTCATCCTATTTTCTGATGTTTGGGCAAGAGGTCCAGTTGCCAGTTGTTCTGTGTTTTGGGGATTCAGTATACTATACGGGTCATTGCCTCAGACTTTTCAAAGCTTTGTGAAGAGGCTAAAAGAACAGTTGGGGGCAGCCTATAGGTTGGTTGCAGAGTCTGCCTACAAACTGAGCCAGAGAAACAAGCACCAATATGACCAGAAAGTGAGGCAGAATGATTTGATGGCCGGGGACAGAGTACACTTAGAGAACTGGGGGCTGACTGGGAGACACAAAATTGCTAATAGGTGGAGGTCTACCCCCTATATTGTTCAGGAAAAACTGAACAACCTGCCTGTTTACCAGGTAAGACTAGAATGGGGTGAAAGATCAGTAAAAATTATATACAGAAATCATCTCCTGCCCATTGATCAATTGGTATTTCCCTTAGAGGAACCCCAATCTACAGCTGAACCCCCTCCACCTCAACCAAGAAGAAGGGGAACAGTAAGACCTGAGACCCAATCTCAGTTTCACAGGAATTCCCATTGGGAACTGGTATCCACTGGAAGACAGATATGATAGTAAGGATTCAGAAGGAGAGTTAGGTGGGGGACATATGAGGTTCACCTGGGAGCCACATTGGAGAGACCATACCCTTAACCAACAGGCACATGATGAAGACTTAGTAAGTCAGTTCCTGGGAATGTAAACCCAGGAGAGGGAGATCCAAGAAGCCTTCCAGTGAAATGATAGGACTGAGGGTGGTACAGATGGTGAGAGAGGGATGTACAACCTGGAACAAGAGAGGAAGAGAGGTGCCACAGATGAGATTCACCCCCAGAGAGAATCAGAAACTATAGAGACTGAGGAATTGGTTCCACTGCCAACCTGAGAGCCCAGAAGGACAGGTAGGACTGTGAAACCCACAGTAAGGTTGACTTAAGATAGCCCTGGAAATCCAGTGATTGTCCCTTAACAGTAGTACAGAAAAAGGTTTCTGCCTATTACCCAAAAGTAATGAAGAAATACCTTGAGACTTTGGTCTAAAGAGGAGGTACATGCAAGAGAGTGGTGTCTTGTTAAGGACAACAAGAAGTTTAGGTGGTGAAGAGTGAACCCCCACCCACCCCACACACAGACACACGAGATGGAGGTTTGAGCATGCTACCATTTAAGTGAACTGTAGATAAAAAGAGGGGAGGACAATGGAGCTGTGTAACATGAGCCACCAGCCCAGGAAACACAGAATGAAATTGAAAAGGTCACCAGACCCCTTAGTGTGAAGGTACTTAATTGACCATTGAATAGATTAGTCAGATTTTCAGGTAGGGGATATGCATGTCACAACCTTGGACTTGTGTAGGAAATATCACTAAGAAATTAGAGGATTCAAACTCCTAAATTACAGAACCATGAGTGGGGAAGGGATTTGTGAGAGAAATATACTGGAAAACAATCCTAGAAAGCAAACAGATTTTCACCCTAACAAAGGTATTCAAGCACATAAGTACAGAGTTCCCAGACAACAGGGGGACTGACCGGGCAGGTTAATAGGGGCATGCACATGGTCTCACCTAGGGATTGGCCTTTTGGCTGAGAGGTGATGTATACATTGTCAGACAACAGACAAAGCAAAAGCCAGGCTGAGAGAAGGTAACTTATCCAGGCTGGGTAACAGCATAAGACTGGCTGTGAGCTTAGCAGAGCTAAAATCACTGAAAGCTGAGACTGCGGAGGGCCAAAGCTACTGAACGCTAAAACAGCCATGAGCCTAGTGGAGCTATAAACCCAAGCCATGGAAAACCTTCCTACCGAGGGAGGAGAACTGAAGGACAGTAAGAGGCCTGGAGTGGTCACTTCCCCTCGAGTGAGGGGACCCCAGTGGCAGATCTGAAAATTAACAAGTCCTCCCATGAGCAATGGGACTCCAGAAGCAGACTGGGAGGTGGAGTCAGGTCTCCCAGGAGGGCGTAGAACCTAGGGCAGTCTGGGAGATGGAGTCGGGTCCTCCTGGAGGCATGGACCTGAGTGGCAGAATGGGAGGTAGGTGGGTCCCCCAGGAGGGTGTGGAGCCCAGCGGCTGTCTGGGAGACAGTCTGGTCCCACAGGAGGGCGTCGACCCCAGTGGCAGAATGGGAGGTGGAGTTGGGTCCTCCAGGAAGGCATGGACCCCTGCAGCACAATGGGAGGTGGAGTCGGATCCCCCAGGAGGGCATGGACCCAGTGACAGAGCAGGAGCGGAAGGAGAGATACAATGGACCCCCCAGGCCAACATTGCCCACCAGCCCAGTTGCATTTTTTTCACATGGGAGACTTGGGATAAAAAGGGGAGGATAATAATTCAACTTGAGTAAGCAGGAATGCAAGAGGTCCCTTCTATTCTATAGGGTGGTATACTTTGGGGGGCAACAACCCCAAATTGCCAAATATTAAATGTTCTTGCTATCTTGTAGAAATGTATATATTTGTGTAGACTGAGACTAATAACCACCGGTAGATTAGTGTGCTGTTTGACATCCTATTAGCAATGTACATAGTCATTTAGAAATGATAAATCTGTATATATTTGTACATACTGCCAGCCTTGCTCACAGTCCCATTTGTTTTCCTGGGGTGTAGGCAGGGAAATCCCACCCACTAACACCTTCTTCCCCAGGTGGAGGCACCAGGCATCAAGAACATGAGAAATGATAGAGTCTGCCCTAGGGGGGCTCCCGCCCGGTCGGTCCCGGACCCAGGGATGATGCCACAAGGTAAGCAATCAAGGGGGCGTTATATACAATTTGAAGGAAATTTATACTTGAAAGTGCAAAAGACTTGGATTTAAGTACTTGAATGCAAAATTAGTTTGCAGTATTGGAGATTACTCAGAATTACCTTTCTTTTTCCTTCCTTACTCACATTTGCAAGCCTGACACATTTGTATCTTTTTTTAGAAAAAAAGAAAAAAAATTCAGCATAGAACCCAAAATGCTCCAAGAACTTCTGACAGTATCTGTAAAGCAAACATTATGAAGATAGGCAATTAACCTTGAAGATAATTATTGCTAAATTTTACTTCTGAGCTGTGGTATAAATGAGGAATTTAGATTAAAAAATCAGTGCACCTGTAACAGTAAAGCTACTGTGTTTAATGTACTGTGAATCTATCAAGTAAAAAATTCAGCTATAATCATAAGAAGTGGAGAATTGAAAATACAAAGAACAAATAAGCCAAGAAACATAAAACCTAAGAGGTCAAAGAGTTTAGGGCCTAAATTGGTGAGTTGTGAACCTAAAGTGGCCTATTTGAGAGATGATTAAATTGAGCACCTAATTTTCCCATAGATTCCTAAATTTAGATGTCTAAAAAGTGGGCTTGGCCAGAGGTGATGCCAGGTTGGGGAAAGGAAGTTAGAGGCTTATTGCTGATTTTTAGTGCTGGAAACTAACTTGGCCAGCTAAATCTAGGGGCTATAATCGTCAACCCTCTCCCTCACTACAGGAATTAAAAGTTGTGCCTGCCAACAGCAACTGCAATCCCCTCCCATCTGGTCAAAAGAACCCTCAGTTGAGGAAGACCCCATCCCTCAGTCACCTAAAGCCGAAAGAACCTAGGGCAATTAAAGCCTCTCCATCCCTCCATCCCTACTTCCCATTTGCCCAAAGCCAACTGAACCTTAACCGTGACAGCCTCTCCATCCAAACCTCCCACTGGCCTGAAGTGAAAAGAACCCGAAGAGGCGAGAGAACCCCCCATCTCTCCAACCCACCCAAAGCCCACACTGATGCAACCATCCCTAGGAGCACTTTCAAAATGATTGCCGAGCCAACAATGGAGGGCTCCAGGGGAGTGGGAAGAATGACATTGGAGGTTCTGTCATCACTCTGAGTTCTTTTGGTGGGAGGGATTAGGGCTGCTGCTGCTATACGTTCTTTTGGCTTTGAGCAAGAGTGGATGTCGGCACCATATTTTTAATTTCAGCAAGTGTACATGTGTGTGTGAGGGGTCACCATGGATCACCTTCAGAGGCTGCTGTGCACTAGCTCTCATAGCTGCCTCTGGAAAAATGCATGGATTCATGCTGCAGGAAGCAGGATTCACCTGAGGGCTCAAGGAATCATTAAACAAACCCAGTCCACACAGAAATACAACTGTGTTCTAAAACAAGAAAAATGCATTTATTAAAAGTTCAAGCAATCACAGTCCAGGAAAAGCTGAGAAAAATCAACAAGCAGTCTAAAATGCAGAGAAACAGCTTCTTGGTTCACAATTCTCCAGTTATTTATGCTCCTCAAGTTACAAATAGTAGAATTTTCCAAGGATTACCAGCAGGACCTCTTCCTTCCTCGGGCCTCAGTGACAGTCGGGAATTACTCTTTTCCTTTATTCCAACACCCACTGGCACCAGAGTTCCTCAGACAGAAATGGTGTCCTAATCCTGTCCCATCGGCCAGCTGCCCTTGCCAGAGAGATACACTGTCCCTGGTGGAGCAATGAAACACAAGGCCGGGCACCACACTCTGGCTGCTCACGCTAAGCTCCCAACAAGATGTCTTTCTTTAAAGCCAGATTCCTCAAATCTCCTTGCAGTGCCTCGTGGGAGCATCACATATATAGCACCCCACTCTGCCCATCCCCTTTGGGGGAAGAACCCTATCAATCCCACTAAATTCTGACACCCCCCCCCTTAAACTCCCATCGCTGGAAAAGTCTTCATTTTAAAGAATAGTATACTACAGTGAACCTAGGCTGGGGTCGCAATTTGTTCAGTACTTTCTTACTATAAAGGTACAGTTTATTTTTTGTGTAAATATTTGTAGAATAGCTCTCACATCAGTTACACTTGCTGTTTATTCAGTCTTATCCAATAACAATATAAGCTACAGCATACTGACGTTAAAAAAATTGATTGATATAAAGATGATGCTACCTATTTCAAACGCTGTTCATTGCTAGACCTCATACATTTATGGAACTGCTTCTAATCTCTTTACACTCATTCCTTGGGAACCATTTTACACTGATGGCTCCCAGATCTACCTCTCTGCTTGTCCAGCATCACTGCCTGGATGCCCCATTTCCATGGCCAAGACACAACTTATCTTTCCTCCCCAAATCATTTCTCCTTTCCTTCTTGTTTTCTCTCTGTGGATAATATTGTTACCATCCCGGTCCCCTCAGCCTGACTCCTCTCTCTTCATCTCTATGTAATGCTGGTATGGAAGTCATTTTACCCTCCATTGGCTCAGGTACAAACAGGGACGGTAACTTTAAAAGCGATGTGCGGGCACACATTGGCACATGTGTATCAGCATGTGCACAGGGATGCAAGAATTTCATAACTTGTGCACATATTATAAAATTGCCTGAATGCATACATATGTGCATCTAATTTTGTGGGCACACGCCTAGGTGCATAAATCCCATTTTTACTGCATGAGCAGGATATTTTTTTTAAAGCAGCGCGTGTCCATGCCATGACCAGTTTAACCAGTTTGTCCATCAGTTCACCCAGTGTTGCGCTAGGTCTTCCAAACCCCATGGTTTAATAAACTACACTCCTCCCTAGTTACCCCAGACTCTTTAAAACCTTCCAAAATACCTCCAAAGCCACTTAAACAATGCAGGCCACAGCCATGATGGTGGCTCTGAAGCCGTGCCCAGATAGACGCCCTACTACTGCTCACTCCAGTGGTCTCTCTAGGTGTGAGAATGTGGTGCATTATGCCTCTTAAACGGTCAACAGTGCCTACTGATGATGTCCCATGCCCTCCCTCCTGCATCATTGTGTGTAGTGTGTGTTGCTGCTCCTGGTTCCTGTGTTCCTGTTTCTACTTCGTCTTTCCAGTCCAGCCTTGCCTCATCTCTCCAATCCAACTTGCCTTGTCTCCTGAGTCCCACTTGCCTCATTTCCCTGCCTTCCCTCAGACTGACTTCTGGATCTGACCCTTGCCTGAACATTGACCATTTTTGTTTGCTGCCTGACTCTTGCCTGGACACGGACCATTCACATTTTCTGCTTAGCTCTGACCCTTGCCTGGACACTGACCATTCCTGTTTGCCACTTGCCTCTGACCCTAGCCTGGCTCAATGCCTACGCCATTGCCACAGAGACTCTCACCTAAGACCTGCTGGTCCCCCCGAACCCAAGGGGAAATGGGTTGATATAGGTAGAGCTCCTATCTAGTCTCTCTCCTGTGTAGCTCTGTCAGCTATCTGAGAGGGCCTATCCCATAGGCTGAGCCAATCTCATCACAACAAGGGCATGTAAGATTTTAAGCAGATTTCTCTTGGCCTCGCCCATAAATGTTCTTGCCATGCCCAAACCACGCCCCTTTATAAATCAAATGAGATATGCATGCAGCAGGAGATACGCGTGCATCTGGGTGGCTTCTAAAATTAAGTGAGCGCCTGCAAGCCCGACTTGTGTGCGCATGTTCCAAATTTCACACTCGCTGAGCTTTTAAAATTCAACTTTCAGACTGTAAGCCCTCTGGAGATAGGGAAATACCTACAGCACCTGAATTTAATCAGATTTGAAGAGCCACAAATCAAAATATAAATCAACTAAATAAGCAAACAAATAAATATATATATATAAATAATTTAATAATATGTTTTAGTTCCACTAACTCTGTAAAATGTAATTTATATTAATTAGTAATCCTAACTGGCAATAAATTACATTTTATGGTTAGTGTTTACTAGTTATGTCAAATTAAAAATCTTGCATTCCAGGATATATAAGATTCTCTGATGAACAGTAAAATATATGCTGCATCTCTTTCAAATTTATTCTGATTTCACGATGACTATCAAATTACTTTTCAAAAGGAGGTGTATATACACATCATGATGCAAAGCAATTTTTCTTTGATCTATCCATGCAGGTCTATTGATGGTAGCCAATAGGGATTTCAGACAGCACAGAACTGCAAATTGTATTTTTCTGTTGATAATTCTCTGTTGGAAACTAATTTAAGATTTCTTAGTTGAATGACCTCATGGTTCAGCTGGGACAGACAGTTGTGATACTACTGAACAAGTGTGCTTTAAAGTAATAATTCATGCAAGCTCTGAATTAGCTTACAATTCTATAGAGTGGATTTTCAGAGGGGTTATGTAATTTACTATGGGAGTTAGCTGGACAAACATTTGGAGGTAAAAATCCTCCCCCCTCCACTAAGCTGCTAAAATTAGCCACCTAAATTCACTAGGGGGATAAATTTTGCCACTCAGAAAATGGGTGGCTCCAGAGGGTTCCTGGAAAGGCTCAATAACTTAACCACCTAGTGCAGATTTTCAAAGGTAGCTGATTAAGTTTAGGTGACCAACCCCAGTCACACAAATGTCAGGCCTAAATCTGTTGCGTCTGAAAATGTTATTAAGCTTTCCAGGATAGGTTTTAACTGATGATCTTAGGCACTCCTGGTCCATTAGAAAACAGAAATCTGTGCTGTTACTATAATTAGACATTGTATAGAGTATTAAAGCTAGGAAAGCAGAATTATATTGTCTACAATGCATATCTACTGTGACAAACAAAGCTACAATAGGAGTATGCAGCTAAAAAAATGTTGATTTGATTGAATTTCATTTTGGCCAATTTTTGGGAACATTTGTTTTAAAAGTTCAATTTATTTCATTCAGTTTTATGGGTGTAAGTTGGACTTATGTGCAGAAAATAAAATTTTGTGTGTAAAAATAACACATGCACAAAGCTCTGAAGGTGAATTGAACAAATGCACATCCGTTAGCTACAGTGAACCAGCTCCTTTAACACAGAGCACTTGATTACTGTCTTATGTCTTTGCATGAGATAAAATCAGTCACCCACACCTGAAGTGTAGCAATAGAGCATGCATTTAGCATGTGAAAAATAAGCTGGCTCAGACGCTGCACAGTCTTCTCTTGCAGAATTGATGTGAACAGAATTTAAAATCACCAGCTAATCCATTCCTTGCCATAGGTTTCTGGTAGCCCCAAAATAATAGCTTGATGCTCACAGAATGAAAGCTGCTGATTAAAAAAAAAAAAAAAGGAAAAAAAAGTGGAACAGAATGGATTCCTTGCTTTATGCACACACAGGGTTAGGCAGTCTCCAGTCCTCATGGATACGATTTGTTTGGGTTCTCAGGATATTCCTAATGAATAAGCATGAGGCAGATTTGCATACAGATTGCTTCAGTTCTATACAAATCTCTCTTGCTTGCTTTTTTTTTTTTTTTTTTATTAGCGATATCCTGAAAACTCAAGTGGTTTGATATCCATGAGGACAGTAGTTTGCCTACCCCTATGCATATATACAGTATCTTCCAGACTGGAGTGCAAAAGGGCATTGCATACTTAAAATCATAGATCAAATTCTAAGGAAATTACCTTAGAAACCTGGACAAACATTTCTGAGTATGCCAGAGAGATACAGGATCCTATGCAACACACCCTTAAATGCTGAGAAAGATAAAGGCCTAGGAATATACCAGTTAAGCACTAAAGGGTGAATTTTAAAAGCCAAACGTGCAGAAAAGTTAGGAGATGCGTGAATATGTCGGGCTGGCGCGTGCCAAGTGGATTTTAAAAGCCGGCCGGAAACACATATAATTGCCGCTGCATGCATAAAGGAAAAGTTTTAAAAAGGGCAGGGTGTGGCATGGTCTGGACAGGGTATGGATGTTCCTGGATTCAAACTTGAAATTTGCATGTAAATACCTTCGTCTATGGAATGTGCCAGGGTCCCCTGCCGCTTAACTTTTTCTTCTGCTATGGATGATGTGTAAGTAGTAAAACCAAAGATTCTAGGCAGATCAGTGGGGTTTTAAAGGTTGGGGCTCACAGGGGAGAAGGAAAGCTATTAAGCTAGGAGGGTTCGGAAGTCCTATCCTTAACTAGGCAAACTGGGAACGAACTAGGAAAACTGGTTATGGCATCGGCATGCATGCCTTTTAAAATCCCCCCTCCTCTCCCCACTTACGCGGTATAAGCATTTGCACCCATAGGCATGTTTATTTAAAATTGCATGCACGTGTGCATGTAGTCAGGCTATTTTATAACATGTGCATGTTATAAACTGGCCATGACCCTGGGCAAGGGCCGATAAACCCATGCACACGTGCACCCACATACTGGTTTAAAAGTTACCATCTAAGACTCAACTTTCAAGTCCCTGCAAGATGCAGCATTTGCACATGTAAGTGGACACGTACATTTATAGTGGAATTTTATAAATTGTGCAGCTGGAACTGCATAATTTATAAAGTACTTGCTATTTCTGCTTCGAATGTATGCGTGCATGTTACAGTACTCACATATATTTCCAATGTCAGAAAATGCATACTTTATCTCTACTGTGCATATTTTATGTGCAAAATAATTGTGATACTCAACTAATAAAAACCCAGAATTAACGGTATTTTCTAAAGTATGTGGGTTAACAATTTTGAAAATACTTGCACGCATACTTAAAGTCATCATTTCACCTCTACCTCTGCCAGTTCACCCAGCTCTTCTCCAGTTTATTTAGACCCTCTAGCACTTCACCCTGAATACCCCCCAGTTCACACGAATCTCCCACCCAAGAACTGCAAACATCTCCGGTTTCCAAATCTGTAAGTCAATTAGCACATATAAAAGTGTGCGGATACGTTTGATAATGTATGTGTGCATTTCTCTACTACATGTATTTTAGAACTCCGCTCCAGAACGTCCCTTGACCACTCCTTTTCTCCCCAATAAAATGTGAGAAACCAACAATACAGATATACTATCGTCATTTATTAAATAACTTATACACATATACATACTAATGCTATTTTAATGCAAGAAAACCCTTTGAATATTCAGTCTTAAGAGCCCAGTTTTATAATAGCATACTTAGTACTTCAGCCTGAATTTTCAAAACAGACGTACACACAAGTCCATTCTGAAAATTAGCAGGATTGCATGGACCTTTGCAGGCACAGGCCCACATACTTACACCTACTAGAGGGCAAGTGTAAATACTCATGTGAACATTTACGAGTCTACTTTTGAAAATTGAAAATAGAAGCCTAAATTATTTCCCCATCCCCAGGAACGGCTCTATACAGTATGTGAAAAAGTACATATGAAATCGCTCCTTCATATACTTTTTATACAAAAAGCCCATTTGTACACATAAAACTGCATTTTATACAAGCAAATGATTTTGAAATGTACCCCTTAAACAAGATATATTCCTAAGTATTAAATAATTATTAAATCTAAAACATCCAAAATCCATATAATGTGCACATCTCAAAATGGTGTAAGCAAACCATATATCCAGTAATCAACTTGTCTGATATGGCTTGATCCACCAAATGTTGGAAAAATGCTTCATAACAGCTATTGAAAATTCAGATATCCACAAAATATTTGGCAAATCAAAAAGATATTTAGAAAGTTCTGGAAAAGTAGATTAGAGCATAGAGGAAGAATAGCAACCATAGCCATTCCATTAACACCATCCACTTTGTCCAAGACCTGCCTACAAAGGCCAATATAACCAAACACATTCTGTAGGCATCGAATTTGGCTCTTGAAACCCTACAATCTGAACATACTTGCTGAAGGCCACATGGCTGCCATTATTCCTATGGACATTTTTTTCGATACTTTCAGATCTTCACCCCGAGATATCCCCTAACAATAACTGCTGTACGACATTTCAGAATGTTTCACTTCCTATAAATCATGTCATCTCTTACCGTCATGATAAATATATTTTATGTATTCCTTCCTTTCAGTCTTTGTCATGAAGGTTTACAAAGAGCACTGGTATTTTGCTTGGGGAGGGCAATTTCCAAACTAATTTACATGGGTAAGAAGCATTTATCCTGGGTTAGTCAGCTGTCTGATGACTACCCACATGCAATGCAGCTGAAAGTCTGCGGGTTGTGGAATACAAGCTGCATTCAGAGGACGCATTCCTGGGGGCATGTTTAGGTTGGGCGAGGAAAAATATACACATAGATGGCATTTTCAAATCTTTGCATGTACTTTTCCAGCAAATATAATAAAAAGTCAGATGCGAGTGCTCACACCTCTGGTAGGTTTCATACTTTCACTTTGAAAATTTTGGTAGAGACGAAAGTAAAAATACATTCAGTTTTTTTCCCAATGCAGATAGTTTGAAAATTGCCCCTACTATTGCATGGCATAATGCACTTGTACTTTATGGTGGTAAGGAATGTCTCCTACCAGAATGAGTGTAATCCTACTTCCAACCACTGGAGAGGTTCTAACCAAATGCTATGTTCAGCTCTCCCCTTTCCTCTGCCTCTGATGTACGTACCACTTCATCCTGGCTAACTTATAGTCCACCTGGGATCTCCCATCTCCCCACTGGTTTTCGGTTTCTTCGCTTTCCTCTGTGCTACTCCAAGGCTATTTGCAGCATTTTGGACTTCACATTGCTGCCTTCTAGCATTATCAGTGGCTCTGTAGATCACATCATGAAACAAGATTTTCACTAAGCTGGGATGAAAGTTGTTCTTGTCATTTCTATATCTGGTCTACCATTTGGTAGTAGCTGGCGGAGGCTGAATCGTTAATGAAGGTGTTAACTATTTGTTAGATGCAGGTTTTTACCATCTCCAATAATATTGTAAAAACAAAGTTTACTTTTACATTATTATGGAAGATGCGATGGTATTTATTTATCCTGTACATAATTTCCGCCAGTCTTTGCTTTGTCATTTTTTTGTCGTGGTTCAGACTTTCATATAGCTTTTTCTGATCAAAATGATACCTATATCTAGATAAACATGCCACTGCTGCATTTTTCTTTATCTCTTTGCAGTGCTCTTAGACAGAGATAGTTGGTTTGCTTCCATAAATCTGGGCACAATTATCAACTACAGATTTTTCTCTCCCAAGCATCTCCCGTTTCTAAAACTAGACTAATATTGATGATCACACCTGTATGTATAACTGACTTTATTGCAGTCTAATTTTA
The DNA here is from genome assembly GCF_901001135.1 of Rhinatrema bivittatum. NCBI lineage: Eukaryota > Metazoa > Chordata > Amphibia > Gymnophiona > Rhinatrematidae > Rhinatrema > Rhinatrema bivittatum. The sequence continues at coordinate 345,516,303 of NC_042620.1, read as the reverse complement.
TATTTGCAGTTTCTAACTATAATGTCTTCAGTTTGCTAGAATTTCCTGTTGATTCCTATGGAGTGCTGCTGCCTACCTGCTTTGATACATTGTTGAAATGAGACTGAAGTGTGGCCAATCATTTTTGGCTTCTTGCCCTTAGTCTAAGCTGACACAAGGACAGGAGCATTCTTTTTGATTCCATGCACAACACCACATATAGGAGAGGCCAAGAGAAGTGATTCTGTATATTGAGAAAGGGATAGACCTCATGCATATTGTAATTAAATTTATTCAAGCAAATAGATGGACAGATCCTCTAAGTCATGCTTTTAAAAATGTGATGCAGTTATTTTTACTTGCCAAAATCAGTGGATAACCTTCTGCCAGAAATATTCCTAACTCCCAAATTTGCATCCATTGAACCCAAACTGAGAAGAAATGAAAGCACAAAGCCCACATATGTGCACAAAGGAGAATTATCAAGATACAATGAATTGACCATCTTTCTTTTAAACTTTCTTTATCTTCTGTCAGTACAGTCAAACCAGATAGGAATAATAATAGACTGTCATCAGTAATAAAAGGGACAGTGGGCCAGATTTGAAAACTTTTGCGCGGGCATAGATTTGTTTGTGCAACCCAGGGTGAACAAATCTATGCCTGATTTTATAACATGCGTGTGTTGCCGCACGCATGTTATAAAATCCAGGGTCGGCGCGCACAAGGGGGTGCACACATGTGCACCTTATAGGGGTGTGCATTCGTTTCCTACGTATTTGTAATCTGCAAAATATAGTGCCATAGTCGTTGTATTCATGGGGAAGCAAAACGTATCGCGATTCCCCACGAATACAATGAATCTTCGCCGACTTATTCGGCCGTCTAAAGGAGCCAATTTAAACAAACCCCCCCCACCCTCCTGACCCCCCCAAGACTTACCAAAACTCCCTGGTGGTCCAGCGGGGGGTCCGGGAGCCATCTCCTGCACTCACACCCTCGGCTGCCGGTTTTCAAAATGGTGCCGATAGCCTTTGACCTTCTATGTCACAGAGGCTACCGGTGCCATTGGTCAGCCCCTGTCACATGGTAGGAGCACAGAATGGCGTACTTAATTCAATTTTAGCTGGGAAACGAATAAGAATTCGTTTCCCGGCTAATTTGCTAACATTGCATTTGGCAGATACATTGCCAAATGCAATGTATCTGCCCCCGAATGAATACGAATCCCGTATGCAACATGTGGCGTCCCTCTGCACATCCCTAGCACCTTGCATGCGCCGAGCCCAAGGGGAGCCCCGATGGCTTTCCCCATTCCCCTCCCTTCCCCTATCTAACCCACCCCCCAGCCCTAACTAAATCCCTCCCCCCCTACCTTTGTTGAAAAAGTTACGCGGCTGGGGGAGCCTTGGATGGAACTTTTTCTCCGGCCCCCTCACCTTCCCCTCCCTTCCCCTATCTAACCCACCCCCCAGCCCTAACTAAATCCGTAGGGGGGGGATTTAGTTAGGGCTGGGGGGTGGGTTAGATAGGGGAAGGGAGGGGAATGGGGAAAGCCATCGGGGCTCCCCTTGGGCTCGGCGCATGCAAGGTGCTAGGGATGTGCAGAGGGACGCCACATGTTGCATACGGGATTCGTATTCATTCGGGGGCAGATACATTGCATTTGGCAATGTATCTGCCAAATGCAAGTGCCAAATGCAAGTGCCATGCCCCAGCGGCCTGTGCCGGGGCATGGCACGCGCACCGGCGTGCCATGCCCCGGCACAGGCCGCTGTGACGGAGCACTCGGCCCCGCCCCTGGACCGCTTCTGGATTGCTGGCATGCCCCCGGCCATGCCCAAGCCATGCCCCTGGATCGCAGCCCTGCCCACGGTCCTGCCCCAGGGGCTGCCCCTTTTTCGAAGCCCCGGGACATCCGCACATCCCGGGGCTTGCGCGCGCCGCCGAGCCTATGCAAGATAGGCTCGGCACACGCAGGAGCAGCTTGGGGCAGCTTTTCGGGGATTACGCGCGTATCTTACGCTTGTAACCCTTTGAAAATCTACCCCATTTAGTTTTCCTGAAAAAGATGAAAATGATGGGCAAGCTCATTTTTTGTTCTACTGCTACATTTAGTTTTCATTTCAACTGTCTACTGGAAGGAAAAATCAAACATTAGAATTATTTCATAATCATAGCGATTACACGTACCTTTATTAAAATTTATCTGCCATTTTGAAAGAATATCCCCCAAAGACAGTGTACCGCATATGAAATAATATGTAAACACGGGCGAGGGGATAATTTTCAAAATAATTTAGGTGTATAAACCTTGACTTTACATTTGTAAATGGGATTTTAATATATTACCTGCTGGTTCTGTGCATGAAAATAGGTGCAAAAGCGATTTCATGCTTACTTTTACATTCACTACAAATAGGCGTTCCAGGGCAGAGCTGGGGCAGGGACATGATTTACGAGCATACTTTTCATTTCTGCTCCCAAGCCGGTGTAACTTTGTACCAGTACGTCCGCACTGCTTCCATGCACCCCTGGGAATTTTCACATTTAGATGCATAAACCTGTTTTCAAACCTCAGGCTAAAGTCTGTGGTTAATATTTTCTTGCAAGCTAGAGCCTATTGTGGTATTTTCAGCAGCTGGCGTATGGTTTACAAGTCTGCAGGAACACAGCACCCACAGACTTTAGCCTGAAGTAAAGTTAATCCTGGGTAGGGAGTAGCTTTACTGGGAGAGAGCTACAGAGAGCAGAAGCTGCTCTTCTGAAAGCTCACAGATGAGTTTTGGACCACAGGATTTCTTTCAGCAGAGAAGCTATTTCTGAGAGAACCTTCAAGGCCTAATGGCACAGAAAATGTCCTTCAGATATGTTAGTTCATTTCCTTTTTTGGGCTTGAGAACCTGTGTCAGTGTTTTAAGTTTGGTTCTGATAACCAGTGTAGATTTTGCAGAGCAGGGGTGATACAGTTGAACTTTATAAGATGACAAAACAGCATACAATACTGCTTTGCAAAATCTTTACAATGAACCGAAATCAATTAATCAAGAAACAGTGAAGCTAATGATTTAAAATCCCAAAAGAAAGAAAAAAAAATTGTATCAAAAGGAATTTTTTATGAAAAAACAAACAAAAAATGGCTTTAGGTTATAATGCAGCACTATAAGTAAAAAAATCACCTGAGTTAAACGATTCCAAATTATCCCTGTCAATTGAAAATACAAAAACAAAACACACTTTGAAATGTCTGTATGCCAATGCCAGAAGTCTAAGAAATAAGATGGGAGAGTTAGAGTGTACAGCAGCGAATGATAAGATAGACATAGGGGTAGATTTTATAAAAGTTTGCCCGCGCATACTTTTGTTTACGCACCAGGCGCAAACAAAAGTACGCTGGATTTTAATAGATACGATTAGTACTCTTTGGGGCAGATTTTAAAAGCCCTATGCGCGCCGAGCCTATTTAAAATCTGGGGTCGGCGCGTGAGAGCTGCGCAAAATCGACAGCCTGTGCACGCCGAGTCGCGCAGCCTGCATCCGTTCCCTCCGAGGCCGCTCTGAAATCGGAGCGGCCTCGGAGGGAACTTTCCTTCCACCCCCCCGCACCTTCCCCTCCCTTCCCCTAACTAACCTGCCCCCCCCCGGCCCTAATTCCCCCTACCTTTATCGCGAAGGTTACGCCTGCCCGAGGCAGAACAGAACAGTGCTCTCTAGTGAAGATTTGATGACCCTCAACAAAAACTGAGATTTGTGCAATGTTCTCTCAACCTAGCTTGATGTTACTAGGTAGAGAGTCCATCAAGCTAGGTTGAGAGAACATTGCACAAATCTCATCTTTCGGTGAGTGTTTTCATTCCGAGGGTCATCAAATCTTCACTAGAGAGCACTGTTCTGTTTGTTAGTCTCACTTTAAATGTCAAAGTGGCCCCTAACACCTACACTAATACCTAAACCTCACCTCGAGTTACTAGATGGGCCTCCCATAGGGATATAAATACCTATCTAGTGTGAGGGCATTATAGTTAGTCTCTCTCTCTCACTCACTCACTCTCAATATGGTCCCCCCAGTGGTTGTATGTAGGAAATACCACATTCTGGTACTTATCTCAAAGTGCAAAACAGTTATTGTAATTTGCAGTAATTTAGCTCTTCACATAGGTATTAGTGATAATGTGCCTATTACCATATAACACTCCTCTTTTTCTATCTCAGGCAATATTTAGTGCATTTTGATAAATCCAGGCCAAAGAGTAGGATTAAATGGTCAATTTTCTCAGTGGAAAAGGGTAAACAGTGAAGCACCTCAGTGATCTGTACTTGGACCAGTGCTTTTCAATATATTTATAAATAATCTGGAAAGGGGCACGACAAGTGATGTACTTAAATTTGTGGATGATGCAATTTAATTCTCTGAATAATTTTGTAAGTGAATAGTTATAAATTACAGGAGGACCTTGCAAGACTGGAAGATTGGGCATCCAAATGGCAGATGAAATTTAATGTGGACAACTGCAAGGTGATGCATATAGGGAAAAATAACCCCCATTGTAGTTACACAATAGGGATGTGCATGGCCAAAACATTTGTTTATGGTTTGGGGTTTTTTTATATTTACATTTTTTTTTTTGTTCCCATTTGTTTTCAGGAAATAGTGTGCATAGTTTGCAAATCATGTGCACTATTTCCTGAAAACAAACTGGAACAAAATTTTAACATTTTTGGGGTCGAATTTGTTTTACTTGATAGAAAACAAAAATGGATTCGGTCATCTCATTTTCTCATTTTTGTTTCAAATGCATATCCCTAGTAGTTGAGCCCTCCCAGCTTAAACCCCCAGCTACCCCTAATTAACCCCTCTGGGCTTAGTTATTCCCCTTCAGTACTGTGCACATTTTTTTTTCATTCATATTTTATTGATTTTTCACAAAGTATTTACACATACTTCGACAGGAAAAGAAAATAAGACAAGTATTATAACCTTAATAAAACAATCAAAGAAACCAAAATACCAATATATTTCTTATATTGCGAGGTAATATTTGGGGTACCTAGCCTAGAATTTAAGGGAGTTTACAATACTGAATTTATATATTAAGAAAACTGGCCTAACGCTATGTCGGTTTACATTCTCATGATTGTCTTATTAGCCTTTTTCGATTGTACTAGTCCATTCCTGGCATATAAAAAGGACAAGTTGTTCTACAATTGTGAATACAAAGCTCTCATCTTTACGACCAATAAAACAGTGACAGGGATATCTAAGTACAAAGGTATACCCTAAAGCCAGAACTTGTGGCCTCAAACCTAAGAACTCCCTTCTTCTAACCTGTGTCGGTCTGGATAAATCCGGAAAGTTTTTTACAGCCTGGCCATAAAATTCTACACCCATATTTAGAAAATTATTTTGCATTACTTTACTAACGCCTCTTTCTATGATGAAGGAGACCAGCAAAGTTCCTCTATCTATGATTTCTACCGCAGATCTTTCAATAAAAAGTTTTCCATGGCTTCCAATCTATTTCCTCCTGGTTTTTTCATCGACCTAGTCAGGAAATAAGCTTTATTGATCATATGTATTTGAGATTCTTCAAACTTCAAACAAACATTCACAAAGGGCCAGATTTTAGTACCTACACGCGGGCGTACATTTGTGCGCGCAACCCGGCGCACACAAATCTACGCCCGATTTTATAACATGCGCGTGCAGCCACATGTATGTTATAAAATCTGGGATTGGCGCGCACGCAAGGGGGTGCACACGTGCACCTTACGCGCACCAAGCCCTAGGGGAGCCCCAATGGCTTTCCCTGTTCCCTCCAAGGCCGCTCCGATATCGGAGAGAGACTAGCCGAAATCGGAGCAGCCTCGGAGGGAACTTTCCTTCCGCCCCCCACCTTCCCCTTCCTTCCTCTACCTAACCTGCCCCCCCAGCCCTACCTAACCCCCCCACCTTTATTTTGGAAGTTGCGCCTGCCTCTGGGCAGGCATAGGTTGCGCACGCTGGCACTTGGCCAGCGAGTGATCCCCTGGCACGGCCGCTGTGCTGGAGGCCTCGGCCCCGCCTCCACCCCTTTCACAAAGCCCTGGGACACGTGCGTCGCCAGGCCTATGCAAAATAGGCTCGGCGCGCGTAGGGCTGTTAAAATCTGCCCCAAAGAGTACTGTGACAATTTGAATGGAATAATAGACTAATAATGTAACATTTTACATTTACATTTATTAGAATTTGTGAATCACCCAACACAAAAAGGCTTAGGCGATGAACATAAGAGAACATACATGACCATAAAATTAACATAACAATATAAGGTTAAAACAAAAGACAATTATAATAACGACTAGAATCTTCATCCTAAAACATAAGAAAAATCACATATAAGAAAAATGAAATCTATAAAAATTAAAACAAAGTGATATTTTATAGGAACGCATATTTAAAAATCAGCTAAATTAAAGTTTTAACTTGCTTCTTAAAAAATGTAATTGAATCTGATAGTCTCAAGTCAATCGGAAGGGAATTCTATAAAATGGACCCAGCCACAGAGAAAGCACATTCACAGGTCGTATGTAAACGTGCCATTTTTGGTGAGGGGACCTCAAGTAAGTTGCGTTGAGAAGAATGCAGAGCTCTTGTAGGTTGGTAAAATTTTAACACTTAGTTAGCCCAATGAAATGTTTGTTAATTTAACAGTTTAAAAATCAACATTGCAACTTTATTCTTGATTCTTTCCTGTACTGACAACCAATGTAGTTCAATCAAAATAGGTGTGATGTGTTCAGTCCTTTTTAAACCTGATAGTAATCATGCAGCAGAATTTAATAGCAACTGCAAGGGACGCAAGGAAGAGTATGGAATGCCGACATATAAACTATTACAGTAATTGATAATAGGAAAGATGGATGCTTGTAATACTGAATAAAATTCTGAATCATGAAGCAATTTATTTAGGGCAGCTAGGACACAAAGCCTATAAAAACCATGAGAAATGACTTGTTTAATTTGAGGAGGACAAGACAGTATGTCGTCTAAGATCACACCAAGACTTTTAATGTGATTCTTAATTGAGAAATGAAAGGTTATTAATGGAAATAGTTTTTCATTGAACATACAACATGGGCTATGTATTGCTAGAAATTCTGTCTTGGACATGTTGAGTGAATGTTTATTGTGTTGCAGCCATTTTAGAATTGCCGAAAAGCAGATATTGAGATGTTCTAAAGTATCGTCCCATGATGGGTGAATGCGGATGACAAATTGGATGTCATCAGTGTAGAGTTTATAGCAGTCTGTCAAAGTCAAAAGAATTTTACATATAGGAGAAAGATATATATTAAAGAGCGAAGCTTACAGTGCAGAGTCCTTGAGGACACCTGTTTTAATCTCAGAGAGTGCAGAAAAGTTATTATTGAATTTAATAGTATGAGTCCTGTTAGATAAATATGATTTAAACCATTTGAGAGCTGTACCGGAAAGGCCATATTCTTGTCGTCGAAAGAATAAAATATTGTGATCAATGGTGTCAAAAGCTAAAGAAATATAGAAGGAAATAAGTAAATACTGTTGGCCAGAGTCCAGACATCTTCTCAAAAAGTCTGTGAGAGATAGAAGGAGAATTTTGGTATTAAGAGAGCGACGAAAGCCAAATTGATGTGGATCTAAGAGTTCAAATTTTTCCAAGTGTTCAGTCAATTGAGAAAGTACTGCAGATTCAAGAATTTTGGTTAAGTACGGTAAAGAGGAAATAGTCCTGTAGTTACTGGGGTCTGAGGGGTCGAGTAAGCACTTTTTCAATAGCAGCCGCACAACGAGGTCCAAGCCAGAAGAAGGGTCATAAGCCAGTCCAAGAGCAAGCCAGGAGAATGGTCACAAGAATCCGGTCCAGGTCAAGCCAGGAGAAGGTTCGGAAGCCGGTCCAAAGGTCAATCCAAAAGAATCAGTCCAACGAGGGAGGAGAGCAGAAGCAGGACACAGAACAGGAACAAGACCAGGAAGTGGGAACCAGGAACATGGACCTCAGGAACCAACCAAACAAGAAGCCTCAATACAAAGCAAGGTCTGAGGAGCAGACCTTGCCTTAAATACCTGAGTCGAGGGAGGAGTCTCAGGAAGGAACCACGACAACTTCCTGTTGTGGCCCCTTTAAATATAATCTTCAGCCGTGTGCATGGCTCTAAACATACCCGGAGGGGGAGGAGTCATCCCGGCCGTGCAGGAGCCATGCGGCCGGCCTCAGCAGCAGCCAAGGGCATGAGGAGAGCGCCGAGGGAGGCTGACCGACACAGCGGGTAAGCACTCGGTCCCGGCTGCGGACCGCCGTGGCCAGCGGCCATAACATACTGTGCTGTTCGTACCTCTGACTGGGAATGTGTGATAAAATAGCATGCATTCTGGTATCTGGAAAATTACCCTAACTACAACCCCCCCCCCTTTTTTTTTTTTTAATCACGGGTGCTATTCTTACAAAATGTATAGCAAAATGATGAATCTAGGCCTACGGTAATAAAGAGTGCCTATGTAATCAGAGATAGTTCAGATGGAGTTTTAGCTGTGTTGGCAGTATGAGGAGCAGAAAGAATGCAGCCAGCTGTTGAGCTGTTGCTTCTTTTAAATTTCCATGCTTCCTATTTTGCAAACCCTTTTGCCATGTTTAAACAGGCAAAATGCCCATTATCTGACCAAATAAGGGCCTGCTGTGAGGCTACTTCTCCCATTCCCAGATGGAGGGGAGAGAAAGAGGGACATCCCGGAACCTAGCAATATGGACCATGAGATGGAGGGTGATGACAACATGAATCCATGTAGCCTGGAAGCAGCTGATGTAGCAACACATCTGCTGACCTCATAGCCCGTTTCCCTACCAGCACAATCATATGGCTCACCAAATTAGTGACATTCCAGTGGCACTCCAGTGAATGGCACCCATTGGCTGGGTGCACGAATGCTGGGTTGCATGGAGCATCCACACATCTGGTGCAGTACCAAAATTATAAGGTTTTCTCCCATTTTGGGGGTAATTTTCAAAAGCACTTGCATGCATAAAACCAGATTTAATGTGCAGATGTGCCTCTTTCAAAATAACCCCTGGACATATGCGAATAAAAGAACACACAGAACATGAATTCAAGGGTACTAAACAAGTATTTAGGAGGGTGGGGGGGGGCAGAGTTAGGGGCAGGACTGGAATATGCATTCAATTTTTGAAAATATGTATGTTAAAGTATGTGCGGTAAATTACACTTGCTTGGGAGCAAGTGTAACGCCCATGCGTATGTCCCCACCCATGCCTGAAGCATTCTGCAAATTTAAAAAAATTGGCATAAATCCACTTTGAAAATATGGGCTAAAGTCTGTGGGTACTTTTTATCCACACAGTATGGCCTACATAGACTACTGAAAATTCCCCTCTTTGTGTCTATGAGAAAAGATACATAGGTGCTATGCAGTACCTAACTAATGAATTTTTCTCATTAATTTTTAAGCCACAAGACAATACATTGTCTTGTAGTAATCATTACTTTTAGGGATTCTTGCAGAGGCTTGTATTTCTTTTTTTGATGGACATTACTTTTTAAGCAACATTGCTGTACTAATGCCTTTTCCTTGAAAAAATAGGATTTATTTTGATATATGCAAATATAGCTAAATGAGCCTTTGGATTATTTTTCCATCTCTCTTGGGTCATGCTAGCACCCTGAGGGAAAAAAAAAATGTCATTTTCATGCAATTCATTACAGATGCAGAAAATATATACCACAAATCTCGTCTGCACTGCTCTGTATTAAAAATGCACAGTTCTCTCTTTTCTTCTCTCTAGTGTACCAAAACCAATTTAAAAATCATTCAGAGGATACAAAGATTACTTTCATTTGATAAGCAAGAATGGGGAGAAAATGGAGCCATATTCTTTATCTCTACAGGAAAGAAAATTAAACATCACTTTTTAACCCCAGAAAACAAATTCCTTGTATCTGACAGCTTGAAATGAAAAGGCCACAATAATAATATATTTTATTCTTATTATCAGTAATCCATTGCCAGAATAAATCATGCACAACTACTATTTAACATATTAAGTCAGTTTGTTTTTCAATTTACTGTAAGTCTTCTTACTCCTAGGATACAAACCAGTGGTTGAACTCATGGAAAGAATTATTGAGAAGCACGCCTCCCTAAATAGATTATTGATCATTTGTGTATGTGTACATGCACCTGTGTTTATAATACACAGTGGTGATTCCTATGGAGTCTGCAGAAATCTGGATTCTCTAGAGGCGGAGATACATTTGGCCAATATAATAGGGATCTGTATTCACTGTAAACAAAATGGGGCATTTTAATTACATTTCTTGTTAAGTTTCATTTCATTTTAAAAATGGGGCACCCTGCTGCATCTCCACCCAAAAGTCCCCCCACAAACTCCTCCTAGCCCAGCCTCCCCGGATCTTGTTAGTTCAGTTTATTACATTTATTATTCATGTAATAAAAAGATCGAGGTGAGGTATAATAAAACATTCAGATAAGTAAGGGATAAATCTATCAATAAACAATCCCCAGTCCCTACTGCCCTGCCGGTGTTAACAGTTCTAAATGGTGCTACAGACTGAGGCCGGCACCATGATCAGTTCCTTCTAGCTCAAGCCAGCGCCTTTTTCTTGAATTAAATTGATCATGGTGCCGGCCCCAATCTGTAGCACCATTTACATTCGTAACACTGGCAGGGCTGGAGTGAGCGGGGATCGCTCCGGACCCATGAAGAAAGAAGACTTTATGTAAACCGATACGATGTGCAAACGGATGTCGGTATATAAAAATGCTTAAATAAATAAATAAATAAATAAATAAATAAATAAGATCCAGGAAGGCTGGAGAGGAAGGGGAGGGGGAAATGGGGGGGATGGGATTGAGGCAGGGCCTAGCAGGGGATTATGCTTTTTGCAGCAGCAACAGGCTTTTTTAAAATTTCAAATAAACAAAATGAAAAACACAAAAAAATCAAAACAGAATGAAATACAAAAGAAATGCGATACAAAACAAAATAATTGCACACTCCTACAACACATGAATTATGCAAAATATGTTGTTCATATGCTGTCATGACCACATTTGAGGGGAATTGAGGTAGAGAAAGCTTGTGGATATGAATTTACACTCTTCCAATCATTCTCCATATCTCTTTGAAATGACCGATCAATGATTTATGTATCCTTATATTATAGATTTGTGAGCCCTCTGGGGACAGGGAAGTACCTTCAGTACCTGGATCTAATCCACTTTGAAGTGGTTGAAAAGTAAAATATAAATCTTAAATAAAAATAAATAAAATAACATCTACAATCCAGCAGGTTGCAGGATCCGAGGCAGCAAGGTTTTACCAAAAGGAAATCATGCCAAATGAATCTGATTGATTTCTTAGACTGGATGACTTGAGAATTAGATCAAGGGCATTTGTGGGAGGTGGTTTACTTGGATTTCAAACTGTCAGGCAGCAGCCTGCGGTGAGTCCCAAGGTGATGGACTGGATTAGAAACTGATTGCGCAGTAGACAACAGAGGGTAATGGGAAATGAAATTCACTCAGAGGAGAGAAAGGTAACTGATTAGTGGAGAGCCTCAGGGATTCATCCTTGGGCCGGCTCTGTTCAACATCTTTGAGATGGTATGAAGAGGTTAGAAGGAAAGGTGAATGTCAAAGACCTGTAGTAGAATGAACACCCCGAGGGAGGAAAAAGAATGAGAAGTTTTGCAAGAAAACATGAGGACTGATCAATTGCTTGGAGGTTAAGATTCAATGCAAAAATCATGCATTTGGAGGGAACAGAAATCCAAGAAAACAGACATGATGGGAAGAGTGATAGTGCCTAATAATCTTAAGGTACGGAAGCAGTGTGATAAGGTGGTGACCACAGTCAGAGGGATGCTAGGGTGCATAGGGAGGGGTATAAACAGCAGAGAAAAGGAGTTGAAACTGGACAGCCTCACTAAATTCAGTTTTGCAGGCCATATATCTGAAAGGATATACATAGGCTAGAGGTTGCCCAAAAAAAGGCAAACTAATGGTATTGGGTCTACACCAAAACCCATATGAGACTGAAGGATCTAGATATGCACAAACTAGAAGACAGAAGAGACAAGGGCTAGAAACATCAAAATCACTGGTAAGTATTAATGCACAAGAAACAAATCTTTTTCAGTGGAAAAGTAGTCGAAGAATTAGGGGTCATGATGTGAAGCTCCAAGGGGTAGGTTTAGGAACAACATTAGAAAATACTTTTTCAGGGAAAAGGTGGTGGATGCCTGAAATGTCCTCCTGCAGTAAATGTGGTCAAAAAGCAGAGGATACGCACCGAAGATCCCTGATGGTAAGATGAAGGGAATTATGCACTAGGTAACCTGCAGGGAGCAGCGGGTGCAGCCCACAACAGCACTGTCCTTCCAGGAAGGTACTGGGGGTAACCTGTGTGCATCGGCGATTGCAGATTCAGATCCTTGTGCTTCCTAGAAGGCGTTCAGGTAACCTGTTTTTTTTTTTTTTTAGAAGGCATTTAGATGGCCTGCATAGAACAGCAGTTGAAAACTTGGTGTAGTTGCATTGGGCCTCCAGGAGAGTTGGGGGACCTCCATGAAGGGGTCATGGATAGAACCAAACTTCAGTGAGGATGGGGAGGCCATACTTTAACATGGAAGGGGACTAGCAGAGATGATGAAGGTCATCCCTGTAACAGATTTTGGGAGTGCCTGGGAGAATATGGAATGCTAAAAGGTTGGGCAGATCAGTTAAAAGATGTGGGTGAGAGGAAGTTGGTATCGGATTGCATATGCAAACTCATATGTACGTTTACTCAAATGCAGGAACTTCAACTGCTATTTTGGTCTTTATTTGCTATCATTCACTATGCTACTATGTTACTATAACCAAGGGCTAAAACGGGAGCTGTCTTAAACACAGCTGGAATCCTTTACAACTATTCCTGTGCTTGTATGAAACCAAATGTCATTCCTAGTAATACAGTAATGACGGCAGAAAAAGACAAGATGGTTTGCCCAATAAGCTTCCCTAGGTAGCAACTGCCCCTCCATGCAGTTGCTACCTAGGGAAGCTTATTGGGCAACCCATAAAAATTTCTGCTAGCACCATTTTTTACTGGGTGAGCTTTCTTGAAAACTCAGACTGTGCTGCTTGACTTGCTTTGCTTATGGACTTTGCCATAGAACCCAGTCCTGTGCTTTTTCCCTTATGCCTGATTATCAGACAGTTCCCCAGCCCATAGAAGTCAAGGCCCTCTTGGTTAATGTCTGAATCCAAGTCCCCTTTTCCCTGCTGTTGAAGTGGGAGCAATATAATAGTAGCAGTAAAAGCATGAAGGCTTATTGGTTAAGGGTAGTAATCTCCATGCTTTCCACAATGGTCAAAATGAAATGGTTTTTGTGCTGCCCAGACAGGGGCCTATTAACCAAAATCTAATCATGCACCAACATATGTTGTCATGTGTTAATCTGAACTGTTAAGAAATAAGCCCCACTGAGATTCATGCAGCCTATGTAACTCGCATGCCCATTAATGAGCATTAGCATGTTATCATATTTTGAAAGATAGACCTCTTAATGCCTTACAATTTAGCCTGCTGCTACAGTCAAGCCAAAGGGGTGAATTGATTTTTTGTAACACAAATGCAATTTGCATTTTTCAGAGAAGATATGCCACTTTTAGAACCGTAGAGTTCAATCAAGTAAAATAAATTGGTGCATAGTTACACTCAGCAGGGCATGATGTTAGTGACTCTGAAAATGTATGACTAAACCAGAAAGAAGTCTTTTTTTCTGTTTGATGTACCAGATGAAGGGGAGAGCAGATCTGCTGGGTCTCATCAAAATTATTTCGGCCCTGAATGCAAGGTCCTCCTGCACTCATCATCCCTGAAAGCCACTGTGCATCTAAAATGGACATGTCTCAAGCCAAGAGAGAAAGCAAAACATGGCAAACTGGAAAAAGGCATAGACAAACAACGCACGTAAGCATAACAGAGGCCAGAAAAGAACAGTACCAAACATATTTAGAAAGAAATGAGATTGGATAGTTGTCTTGGTCCATTACCCAGGCTATTTATTTGACTAATCACTCCATAATCTCCTATAATGCCTTCTCCAGAGGGTCTTCTCTTTTCATTACATGACATCATATGACAGATTACTTATCTGCTGTGGCAAGTTTAAAGGCCTATTTAGAATCTCGCGCGCTTCCTTAATCTCTATTTAGCCAGATTTAAGTTGTAGAGAAAAGTAAGGCACAAAAAGTACAAAAGTTTGCAAGTCCGTTTCTTTGCCATACTGGGCCAGAATTGAAAGCTGGCAAGCACCTTTTTATTTGACTAACTGTGAGCTTTCAAAGGTCGTGCCCCTTTCCAGAAATTTCTGGAAGGCAAACAAATTCCACGGGAAAGACAAAACTTGTGCAAAGAGCGTGATAGAACTTTTTCAGGACTCTGAAATGTACACTTTTTGTGAATTTTTCAGGGGACCCTGCACAGAGTGATGCAATGCATTATTAGCTTCATTACAATAAGCATAACCCTCATTGTTCCTTTCCCAATATATAGAGTTAACAAAATCTGGAACTGGATGGAGGAAGCCAATTGGCTTTGATCCCAGAAGAATTTCAAACTGAAAGGAAAACAAACGCACATATTTTGGTCACTATACTGCCTGCTTTAAATACAATCAACATCATATATACAGTCCCACTCCATAGGAATCAACTGTAAAAATAGAAACAAGAAATAGAAATGACAATCTTGAAAATATTTTTTATATATAAGTGGCAAAGAATGTTTTATAGACATTAGAGAACGTTCACATATACTGTAAGTAAAAAGATAGCAAAGGGGAAAAAATCCTATGTTTTGCCTTCCCTCATATTTTATGAGAATTAGTGCACATAGAGAAAGATCATTCCCTTCAGAAACAATAAATGTCTCCATTCCACAAATATAAAATATCGTTATCCACTAAATCCCCTCTAGGACAGCATGTACTGATAGACTTGAAGGATAACTTTCAAACATAAGTATGCAGCAGCATATATGCGCATACCTGGCCACAAGTATTTTATAACCCATGCATATATGATATACACATTGTTTATAAAACATGTGTATCTCTACCCTGCAACATATGTGTGAATATAAAGGCAATGCATTGAATCTACGTATATCAATATATTGAACAACTAAACATGCAAAATTTACCTACCTATTGTAAAAATATATGTGCGTATTTTTTGTGTGAAAGAAAGTAGGACTTATTCATGTAAGTTCCAATTTACGTGCATATGTTGACCAATTTTAAAACATGAGCATGTAAAAGAAATTAACCACTTTACCAATAAGTCCATCAGTTCGCACAGTCATTTCTTCAGCCTGAACAGTTCACCTAGTCATTTCTTCAGTCCACAGTTCACTCAGACCTCCCACTCAGTCGGTACAATAAACATGTTCAATATTACTTATGCCAGATAATTAGCAAGTGTAAAAATACGCGAGTAGGTTGGCCAATGTGCATTTGTAAGTGTCTTTTAAAATAGCAACTTATACATGTAAAGGTTGGGCCCTGCCCAGGAACACCCCTAGACCACCCCTTTTTTATGTGTGCATATATGTGCACAAAAGTGAAAATGTGAATTTTTTACTTTTATAAAATATGGAATACGTGAGTAAAGGCAATTTACGCGTGTGTATGCTAAAATTTTATACATGTAAAGTTTTTTAAATTCATCCCTTAATCTGCTAACCTAGAGGAGGAAGGGCGAGGAGGGACAGGCAAACCATGACTACTTAAGGCACTAACTATGCACAGGAAAAATGTAATTGTGCTTAAGTGAGTTGGTTAGGGAGAGCTTACCACTTGTAATTGTTATATTCATAGCCCTTCTTTTTCCAATCAGCTGTGGGACTGGTGTGCATTTTTGCCAGATCTTATTCATTACTCATTCCTGTCATTCTTGTGGACAGCTCGTGGGTTTTAAAAACACAGCCATCCCATAGGACCAAGGCAAAGGCTACAGCCTCTGCACTATACGACTTGCAGACTTCTTCAAACTCATTTATTCAGTGCAGCACAAAAATAGTTTCCCCAGTGTCTACTTCTAACCATACCAGTAACATTTTAAAATTTCTATTATTTTTATGTCTAGTAGTTGATCTGTCCTACCTTGAAAAGGAGTAATGAAAGTTTAGCTAATGTGTTTTATTGTAATCGTATCACAATTGCATTGTGCCTAATGTTTTTCTTCTTTCCATGTTTTTCAGGCAAAAGCCAACACCCTCAGCATGGTGCAGACAAGGCTTTCAGCATATTCACACACAGAAATAAAACAAATGCGCTACAGGAGAAATAAAACTGAAATCAAGGGGTTATTACCCATCCTTTTTCTAGAAGAAATCCAGATGAAAAATTGAAAGAGCAAGAGTCTCATTCTGTAGGTTACTTATGATCTCTAATCTCAGTTTCCAGTGACGCCTAGAATTTATCACACACAAATATGACTTAATGTGAATAAACATTTTATTCTCATTTAAAGTGAAATAAATATGCCAAGAGAATATATATTTTCAAGAGAAATTTTGTAACCCTTCCTATAAACATGGCCTTCCCAGTGTCCTGCAACAGCTCAGATGTAGAGCCTGCTGTATAGTTTTCTGGATTTCATAGCAATTGTCCAGCACATTGGCATATGCTCGCATACAGTTTGCAGTGCTTGAATAGCAGAGAAATTTTCCGTAAAAAAGGGTAACATTTCTAACCTTTGTATAACTGAGTAATATCTTATTTTCTTCTTTAGGTGGTTTTTTCCATTTTGGTTCTCTCTCTTGTTTACTTTACATTCCTTTTTTTCTTTCAGTCTTCCTTCTCTGTTCCTGTCCTCTGCTGCCCTGCCCTCACTTTCTACCGCCTAATGCTCCCATCTCAAAAGATGCTTCTTCTCCTCTCACCTGCATCTGCTCTGACACAATATATCTTTCTTCCTTCCTTCTGCAGTCCCTCATTCCCTTCATCTCTTTCAGTTGCTTCTTCTCGGTTTTTTCTCCTCCTGCTCTAAATTCTCTCCTTCCCTCGTTTTCCCAGATTTCTCACCTGTCCCTCTTGAATGCCTTGTGTTGCACCCCATAACCACGTATAGTAGTCCCTTTTGCTACAGTGCCACATACTTCTGTTTTCTTGGAGCCTTGCAGTAAGGGGGGGCAGATACATTGGGCCTGAGCTCTGGTGGCCGGATAGATGCAGTGGATCTCAGTAGTGGGCCTCTCCGACGCTGGTGCAGGGATGACCACCGCCGCTACGATCTCTACAAGTAGCAACATGTCCCTAGCAATGTGCGCAGGAATAACTGGGCAGACTAGATAACCGGCTGAACTTTTTTCTGCCATCCGCAACTATGTCACTATGTAACTATGAGGGGAGGGGGCAGCAGGCAGCAGCAATCGGCAATACAATGGTGGGAGAAAGAGAAGCCGCACTGGGGCTCAAAGGGTCAGCAGTACTCGCAGCAGGAGGGAGGTAGGAGGAAGCAGGCCTCGGCGGTAAACACTGCTAATAATGGGATAGAGAGAGGGAGAAGGGGAGGAAGGAGGAGGGGGTCTGGCCCCAGTAACAGCACAATGGAGGCAGTGGTAGGCTCACGTAGACCCAGAGTGAGGGTCTTCTTGAAATACTTTGGCCCCTTTTCACTCTCTGGGCTGACAGTTTATGGAAGTGGGAACATTTTTTATTTGGTATTTGTTGTGGGGCCGTGTATATATATATATATATATATATATATATATATATATATATATATATATATAACAAGAGACTGCATCACTAAATGGCACCCTAAAACCTTTTCTTAGTATGTTGTGATTAGTGAGATGCAGAGCATCCACAGAGCCGGTACTACCTGTTTTATTGCCCTGGGCAAATGGTTATTGTGCTGCCCAACCTCCCTTCCTCCACTGATGTCCATACATAGGAACTTTTGAGATGGATATAGTTTAGCTTGGGAGGGGAGTTTGGCAAGTGTGTGCAAAGTTTCTCTCTTCCCTGACTCTCTCCTTCACAGGCCTCATCACACTGACTTCCTTTCCTTTAGACCCAACCGCAACACTTTCCATGCTTCTCCCCAGCACTTTCCCACCTGTTCCAATACCTCTCTTACACCATTAGCATTCTTCCCTTTTTCCATGTCTTTCCCCCCCCTCCATGCCTTCCTAAACCCACCCACCCCAGCAGGCTCTCCCTTCCTTCTCACCTCTCTACAGCCGACTCCTTCAGCTCTTGGGACCTAAGGCTGACCACATTTTCCTTCAGGCCCCAGAACTAAGGCACACTTCCTCCTTTAGGCACCAGGCTTGAGGCAAACTTCTCTTTTTGGGCATGGAGGTCTGAGTCAAATTGCCTCCTCCTTCCTGCCCAAAAGCAGCTTTCATCCAGACCCAATGGCAAATTTGCCTCCTCATTATTCCACCATTAATTCAGGGCAAAACTCCTCCTTTCTGACCCCTCAAGAGTATCATCTTGCTGTTTGCAGGTCCAGTCTCACGGTGTGTGGATCCCTCAGCTCTTGTGGCTCATACCATAAGATCAGCCCTGTACATTAGATGATGATGCTGAGTAAAGTGCTGCTCTCTCCTCCAGCCAGCCAGGAAGTGAAGAGGAAATGTGCATTCCTCCTACTGGGCAGGGGACTCTGGTTTTGCTTAAGCAAAACTGAGATAATGTGAACGACGGTGGAGAAAAAAAGAGCTCAGTCAATAACTTAGAATCGTATCACACTGCACTGTCAAAATATAAATATGGAATGGATTGTCAGATCACATTTCTAGATGCATTAATACTGCTCCAAATTGATCTAAAGAACTTTCTTGCATTGTTAAATCTTTATCCTCTCCGATTTGTAGAACGTCCGATCAGGTTTTAATGGTAGAAGTGAGGAATTTGCTTAGTTTTTCCACAACAAAGTGTTAAACCTAACCTCATCCTTTAACCAATGTCTTCTGCTTGATAACAGCACTCTTGGTTTGCCTGCTATTATTTGCGTTTATTTCTGTAAGGTATCGGTCAAGGAAGTAGTAGAGACCGTTGCTGTGTTTAAAGCTACATGTTGTCCTTTAGCTTCCAATACTCGTTTTAAAATATTGAGAGGAGATATAAGACATGCTCTTGCTGGTTTTGTCAACTTGTCTCTTAATGAAGGTTACATTCCTAAGGTTCTAAAACCTGCAGATATTCACCCAGTTCTAAAGAAGATCAGTCTTGATCTATGTGTCAGTATTATTGACCCATTTATATGCTACCATTCATTGCAAAGTATTAGAAAACATTGTCCTGAGGCAATTAAATGACTGATTTGAAGCATTGGGTTTTAGATCCACCCATGGGATGAAAACATTGTTATCCATTTCTGATACATTTTGTCACAGATTTGATAATAGGAAAGACTTTTTTCTAGTTCTATTAGATATTACAGCAACATTTGATACCTTAGATCCCAATTTATTACTGCTCTGTCTTCCAAAGATTAGTTTTGCCTCATCTGCCACTGGGGCTCATTACTAATAGTGCCCTTAGTTTTAATTCTTTACAGCTTGGGGCAGAGAGGTGAGGATTGTGGGGAAGTGGCATTCTGTACAGCCCCTCCCTTTGAGGTGCTGGGATGGATGTTCCCATGCGAGGAAATAAAAGCAGCTTTGGTGTAGTGCAGTTTGGTTTTAAGGTGTAGGAGCATTTTCTGTGTCAGATTTTTGGGCTTTCTTGGAGGACTCAGGTGAGCCTACCTGACGTCCCTGAGAAAGGTTGGGGGATGTGCTCCTCCAGTCCACTCTCTGCCTGGCAGAGTTTGAATCCCAGGTTATTTGGGGGTTTTGCTGATTGTTTTCTTTGTAAGAAGCCTGCCTAGAGAGAGGTCATGGGGAAACCTTTTCTTGGGGGGGGTCACAAGGTTAGGGAAGAACTACCCTTCTAAAACCTCCTGGAGGACAGAGTATAGCGGTGGTGGTGGTGGTGACCCACTGCAGCAATCTTCTGGTGACTTGCGAAAACGTTTTTGGTTGGAAGAACCAGAAGGAGTTTGGCTTCCCCCTTCCTGCCCTAGAGAAGGAATATCAAGAGTTGCATGTTCTATGTGGATCCCTTCCATCCTGAGATTCAGAGAGAGAGAGTTTCAGCAAGACCACTGGAGAATGTGTGCAAGACCAATTTGAGACCTATTGAGAATCCTCACTTGGAGTCTTCACCCCCGGAAAGAGCAGGAAACTGGGACTCTGTGCAGAGTCTGTCTTGGCATTTTTTGGGGGTTTTTTTTTTACCTGCGTTGGAGAGTTTTCCCTGCCCACATAAGGATACCCTGCCCACCTTCATTTATCCAAGCCTGGAGGGTGAGACCCTTACACAGACAGAGGAATGACTATAACTGAAAAGTCCAGCTGTGGTGTCATGAATTTCTATTGAACTGTTTCATTAATTCAACTGATTCTGGACACTTACATCTGAGCCTCCTGCTTGTTATTGGCACCTGCAGCTCAAAGAGTGGTAAAAGAACTAGGCTTCTTCCAGGGACAGGCATTACAAAGTCACCCCTGTCACTCCGGGCCTCGAAGGATAAATTCCTTCCTTCCCGCCAACAAAGAATTCAGGCCCTGGGGCACAGAGACTGTGCAAAGAGCTAGAGTGTATATGGATACAGCCCCCACTGGTAATGCACTGCTAGCCCAAACGTGCATGTGTTTCAATGGTTTCTTTTTCACCAATCATTTTCAACAAGTGGCAATTTGAGGACACCCTTAGTGACTGGTATACCCCACGAGCCTGTGCTTTCAGCAATACTTTTTAATCTATATGTTTCCATTATGCCAATTACCTGCTAACTTGGATATTGACTGTCATCTATGTGCGATGTACAGTTTTTTGTTCCAGTTAAATCATCTTCCGCTGATACCATAGAGAAAGTTACTCACTCACTGGTGACTATTAAAAAAAATATGGCTTTCTGAAAACAGACATATTGAATATCAATAAAACAGAGACTTTGTATCTCTCTAGATTTTCCCCCAGAGATCCACCACAATTTTTATCATTTGATGGTGTAAATATTGAAATCTCCCAGCAAGGTCAAAATCTAAGGATACAAATGGTTGGATACAGCCCTGTCCTCGAAGCCTCAGATTAAAGGTACAGAGTTGTTTTTATAAACTTCGTATGCTATCTGGCTAAAGTCATTCCTGCTTGATTATGATTTTAAAACTGCATTGTTATGATCATTTCCACCATTGGTTACTTAGGATTACCAGATCCATCACTTCCATTGTTCCTTCATTGTTTGATGAATGCTATTATTTATTTTATTGTGTATATTATTTTGTATATCGCTTAGGGCTATAGTGTTAGTGATTAATAAATAAATTAAATGAATGAATAAATAAATAAATATGCAGGCCCAAGAGTAAGAAAGCTTGAGTAGAGACATTTTTTTTTTTAGAACTTATTCTGTTAGCCCCATTTATTGATTTCTAGGGCTTCTATCAAGGATATTTTGGGCATGTGGTTAATAATGTTGATTATCTTTAATAAGTAGAGTTTGTTTTTTCACTAGGATTTTTAATCAGGTACTCACGACGGTAACTTTTAAGCATTTGTCGGCCCTCACCCGGCATTTGTCGGCCCTCACCCAGGGACACAGCCATTTTATATCAGAAGCATATATGCATGCATGCTATAAAATAGCCTGACTGTGCGCATATGTGCGCAAATGCCGCTTCTACCATGCAAGTGGGGGGATTTTAATATACACAGGCTGACACCATTACCTGTTTTATCTGTTTGCTCCCAGTTTGCCCAGGTAATGAATAGGACTTACAAACCCCCCCCTCCCCCTAGTTTAATAGCCTCCTCCCATTAGCCCAATCATGAAAACCACACTGATCTTTTTATTTTATTACTTACACATCCTCCATACCAGAAGTAAAGTTAAGTGGCAGGGGACCCTAGCATGTGCCTGTGCGTGTAAGTGTTTGTGGGCTAACTGGAAGTTAAAACCCAGGAACGCCCATACCCTGCTGAGACTATGCCCACACCCCACCCCTTTTTTTGGAACTTTTCATTTGTGTGCAAAGCAGGATATTCAGACGGCTTTTAAAATCCGCTCAGCATACACTGGCCCAACATATTCGTATATCTCCTGGTTTTAGCAAGCATTGGGCTTTTAAAATTCACTTTTAAGAATATTATGAACATTTGGTTAGTAATGTTGACTAACCTTTAATAATGTATTATGAGAAGGCAATTATAGGATAATGCAGAAATTGTGAGTTTCTTATGAATATTATGTGGCTTTATTATGTTTTTTGAAATATAATATTGTTTATTTACGTATGTTCTGTTTTATTTTATTATTTTTTGTGCTGTATTTGATAAATTTATTGTGTTTTTGTTTTATTTATATTATGGGTGTTGCTGATGTAATCTAACTAGAACTGAGGATAGGCAGACTATAAATATTTAAAATAAATAAATGCATCAAAAGGAGACAGGATCTGCCTCCACCTTAGGACAACGTTGCCAGCCACCATACAGCACCAATCTGTACAAAACATGCATTGTAGAGTGGGTTGCTCTGGCTCTGAGCATGCAAAATGGTAAAAGACCTATGCAAAAGGGAGCATGTGCTTTCTTCCACGTATACATACTGCATGTCAAAATACCCCAATATAACTGTTGCAATGTGCATGATGAATTATCTTAGGGAAGGTACCATTCACTGTTAAAGAAATATATGCCACGGCTCAAGCCTGATGCTGAGAACCATAGTGAGGCCAGGTACAATCGAGGCCCAGACCTGATGCCAGGGCCCAGCCAACTCGGTCACAATGCCAAGGCCCAGGCATGGGTTTAGGCCCAAGGCTAAGTCCTAATCACCAAGTCCTGGGCCTAGGACCAACGCTAGGGTCCTACCTGAGGCTAGGTCCTGGTTGCCGAGACCCAGGCCTAAGCCCAATGCCTAGGGTCAGGCCCAACCATGTCCCAATTGCCAAAACACAAGCCTAACCTTAGACCCGACATCAGGGCCCAATGCCAAGACCTTAGACTAGATGCCGGGAAGCAGGCCTTCCTGAAAACATATTTTTTTCTTGGTCCACTGCTGTGGTGTCTTCCTCCAGGGTGGACACCACCATTTTGTTGTATGTCCTAGTCTCAGTGGACATACAGTGGACCCAGCCTCGGGCCAAGCCCTAGCATCAGGCCTAGGCTTATTCCTAGATCTGGGCCTCGGCTAGACACTGGCATGAGGCCTGGGCCCCAGTGACTGGGACCTGGCCTCAGGTCAGGCCCTGGTATCTGGCCTAGGTCCAGGCATAGGCCTCAGCAATGGGACCTGGCCTCAGCCAGTCATGGCATTGGACCCAGGCCTAGGCATCATGCCTAGGCCTCAGTGACT
Source organism: Rhinatrema bivittatum (assembly GCF_901001135.1). NCBI lineage: Eukaryota > Metazoa > Chordata > Amphibia > Gymnophiona > Rhinatrematidae > Rhinatrema > Rhinatrema bivittatum. The sequence continues at coordinate 345,492,863 of NC_042620.1, read as the reverse complement.
GGTTCCCAGCCCCATGCCCAGGCCCCGTGGACAAGACTAGGCCTCAGCCCGATCCCATTGGATGCATATGACTATACACAGTATTTTTGTGTATATTCGTCTATTTTCATTTCAAATCATTCAAATTAACCAAAATGGCCTCATTCATTATGGGTTTTTTTGCATTCATTCAAAATAAATGCACATCCCTATATTCTTCAGTCCTTTTATTCAGCTCCTAAGTATACTGTAGCAGCAGATAAGGCTTCATCTAGGATATGGGGTACAATATTTTGTTGACTGCATTTTGGAAGGACATAGATGAGATTGAGGAATTTCAACAAAAAACGCAAAAGTTATAAGGATAGTGATTAAAATATCCAGACAGGAAAGATGTTGTACTATGAAAAGTGGAGTTTTAGGGGGTGGAATGACATGGCTGTTCAGACGATCACGCATATACTAGCTTGCTCAAAACTGATATAGAACACTCTTGTATTCACACTGGAGTTAATTTTCAGGCAGCCCTGAAGCACCTAAGATTGATTTCTAAGTTTTAATCAGTTATCTTAGGTATTAGCAACTAGCTGCAGCTGAGAAGTCACCAAAATATGACTGGAAAAAAACTTAGATTTATACCTGCCATTTGTTTGCTCATGATTAGGCAGTTGAACTCTCCCATCTAGCACTGAAAAAGCAATGTTAGCTAGGTAAGTCCTTCTCCCAAATGTGGGAATGCACTAGGGTAATCCACTTTTTGAGTGGCTAAATCTATCTGCCTACGGAAATTGGCTGATTAAATTTAGCTACCCAACAGGGTGAAATCTTCAACCAAGTCATCTAGCTGGCTAGATCTACCTGAAAATCAGCACCATTGATCCTGGAGAAACTGGAATATTAATAGAGTTTTTGCTATATTTTTGGACATGAGACATAAATCTTATTACAATATTTCTACATATGAATATTTGAGACCACACAAGCCCCCTTATCAGATAACAGTAAAACCAGAAAACACAGATTAAAAAAAAAAAAAAAAAAGATAGGTGATAGAGATGTGAATCATGTCCTCGATCGTCTTAACGATCGATTTCAGCTGGGAGGGGGAGGGAATCGTATCGTCGCCGTTTGGGTTTTTAAAATATCGTTAACATCGTTAAAATCGTGAACCGGCACACTAAAACACCCTAAAACCCACCCCGACCCTTTAAAATAAATCCCCCACCCTCCCGAACCCCCCCAAAATGCCTTAAATTACCTGGGGGTCCAGCGGGGTTCTGGAATGACCTCCTGCAATCGAATCGTGTTGTCTTCGGCCGGCGCCATTTTCGGTACGGAAAAACGATTCGCGGCAGGAGATCGCTCTCGGACCCCCGCTGGACCCCCAGGGACTTTTGGCCAGCTTGGGGGGGCCTCCTGACCCCCACAAGACTTGCCAAAAGTCCAGCAGGGGTCCGGAACGACCTCCTGCAGTCGAATCGTGTTGTCTACGGCTGGCGCCATTTTGCGCCGCCATTTTGCAAAATGGCGGCGCAAAATGGTGCCGGCTGAAGACAACACGATTCGATTGCAGGAGGTCGTTCCGGACCCCCGCTGGACCCCCAGGTAATTTAAGGCATTTTGGGGGGGTTCGGGAGGGTGAGGGATTTATTTTAAAGGGTCGGGGTGGGTTTTAGGGTGTTTTAGTGTGCCGGTTTTCCCACCCTCCCCCTTCCCCTCCCACTTCCCCCGATTTACGATTTTTTGATGATAAATCGGGGGAATTGTTATTGTATCATGGCTCTAACGATTTTTGACGATTTAAAATATATCGGACGATATTTTAAATCGTCAAAAAACGATTCACATCCCTAATAGGTGATAGATCTCTGGAATGGTCTACCCTTGGATACATTTGAAAAATCTTTTATTTAAATATCCAAAATGAAGTAGATATATTCTTAATTGCTACAATGTCAAAAGATATAGGCATGTATGAAAATCAAAATCATGAGAGTATGCTTAACGTGCATAGAAGTTGAATACAATAGACAAATATCCTCACTCAGACTAAAGATTATGGCCTTTGTCCTACAAAATTTTAAACTGTAAAAATGAGCAAATATACTTAGAGATGATCAGCCTACAATGCAAAAATGAAAAAATTGGGCCATATTGGGGAGATTTACTTTTGTGCAGTTTTTTGCACGCCTGCTTTTTAAATAACAGAAGTCCACGTAACTATGTCTGGTAGCTACTAATTGTTATAGTAAGAAGATTCTGCTGTTTCCATAAAATATTGTTTTTGTTTAGTAGACCTGTTCATTTTGTTAAAAAAGGAATACGTTCTTTTAGCAAACAAATTTTCTTCTATGCCATAATTGAACCTCTTGCTGCTCTGAAGAATTGGGTGTATACTGATCACTAGCTAGTTTTGTATACACTGTGGAGAGTAGCTATGTATCCTGTGAAGAGTTAAGATAAAGAACTGTTTGTACAAAGAAATATACTATCTTCTTATTACACCAAATTGGCAGTAGGGCCAGGCTGTATTCATTAAACAATAATCAGACATTCTTCATTAATCCATGGAGAAAATCAAACAGATTGCTAAGTGAAATTATTAATTAATGTACTAATCCTTGAACATGGCAGTTAATGAGGTTCTCAGTTGTTGACTGTCTTTCAAATCCTACACATTTGGACTGTGATGCATTGTTAAAAAATGTGCTAGCTTTCATTGCCATGTGGTGTAAGATAGAGCCCACTCTTCATTTATGAAGCTGGGCAAAACATAGGCTCCTCCACCTTCTCTCACTTTTAAGGAACACTAGTGAAATTAGCAATATATTCCAAAAATGTTGGCATGACTTCCAAGAACTGAGCTAAAATGCCAGATAGAAAGGAAAGGGAATTGGCAGGTTAATCTGTATGGGAAATTAAGACATAAAAACGTTTCAAAAAGATAGTGCTGCCTTTAAATACATCAGGGACTGACCCTGGATAAAAATGCATACTTGTGCTTCAAAAAAGATTTCATTAAAAATCCTGTCTCCAGAGTGGTGGTTCCTTGTGTCCTACCCCAGAAACCCATGGGTGCATCATCCTGCATTCTAGAACCAATTCTGTTCCAGGAATCTGTGAACCAGAGAAACTTGGACCAAGCCAAAGTGGTCTGCAGACTTACACTGGATAAAACACAGGAAAGAGGCAGAGAAGTAGGAGTTTGATTGAAAACTGCCCTCCCCATACATCCTGATGAGTTCTGCTACTTCAGCTTGCAAACAGGTCTGGTTTTCAGAATATCCAAAATATACAGATTAACCTGGCTCTTAGACCTCATTTCAGCCATATTCCACTGTGAACATCAGGAAAATTGACCTGTTTTTAGATCTAGAGTCCAAGTTGGTCATCCCTAACCTAAAATATGAACACGAGGAATTAACACACAAACTTTCTGATGGGGTAAAATATATGAAGACAATTCAGTTTAGTTTCATGCCATTTTATTGAATTCTACATGTGTTTTTCTTCTTAAATTTAGTCCATAATATTTCTCTCTTATACAGAAATTCTATTCAAGATTATTTTAGGAAGCATTAAATAAATACAAAACTGTTTAGAAATAGTTGATTATTTGTAGATTATGATAACTTTAATTAATGCAACATAAAAATAAACAAAAGTATTGTTCTAGTACAGGAGATCTGAAGAACATGCAGATCCCTCTTGTGATACTAGATTTCTATAAATCATGGTTCATCCAAAAATAGTAACTCTAGTTATTGATATTTCATTCACAGAGTGGGGTAAACTTGCAATAAGATGTCTAACTGGCAATGTATGAGTATATTTTTCAGCCCACTTAAATCCATCTGATTTTCAAACACAAGGTATCCATGCACACTGTGTTTGTATGGCTACAAGTATGCACTTACTTTGACAAGGAGTAGGAGTTACATGACGGTTTAAAGTATTCCCATTAGTGACATCTCTACTCTGCACATATATTCTTTAAATTGAAACATATGCATGCACTTTCCAATCACACCTCTGAAACAATCCCTGGAACACCCCTTTTCTTGTGGTTCAATGTTTGCACATACTTTGTGAAAGTTAAACATCCACTTAGCTATAAATGGACTCATCTAGTGGGTTAACTATTTCCACCCTTTTAAAAGGTTCCCAAATATTTCATGATTTAGCCCAGTATATATCAGAACCAATTTTAATCTCACCCTGTGCTTAGAATTCAGTGCATCCATTGACAACTCTGAGATGGTTCCAGTCCATAAAGATCACATTTGATTTGCAATTTCATACCATAGAGACATGCTTTAGACTGTATACTTTCAAAGCCCTCCTCCCTGTTTCTCATAAACCCAAAGAGATTGCATACTTACTGATGTATATAAGTATCCTTCACTGTTCATTGCCAAATATAATTTTGTTTGAACCCCTTGTATAGCCACCACTCGTAAACCCACAGGTATAAGGTTAAATAAAGCTGCGGAAGGACAGAAAAATAAAAGGCTATTATAAAATATGATAAGGGCATCAAACTGGTTATCTGTGCATGCAGCCAATAAATGTCACCAGTAATGTTTCAAAGAAACCATTTTTTTTTTTAAATAGTTGAAATTTAATTTATTCATAAGCTAGGAAGCTCAAGCATACAGAGCCCTTCTGTTTTTGCATACCATGTCTGAATGGGCCAAACAACTATTTGAAATTCAAAGTGAAATATAAAATCTCTCCTTGTTGAAGGTACCAGTTGAGAAAGAAGATATTAGCTATATAATATCACAGTAAAAAAAAATATTATTATATAGGTTCTGAATCTTCTGCTTGTAAAGAGATGAAAAATAAAATTTGTTTCAAAGTTCATTTTCTTCCAAATATTGCTGGAAGGCAATCAAATTGGATCTTCCCTATTCTTGCACACAAACCATTAATGTATTTTCTTTACAGATTTATACCTAAGCAAAATTAGGAAGACTTGATAGTTAGGACTACAACTTCTCCAGACATAATCAGATTTTGCAGAAAAACACCATTTCTAGAATTAGCTATGACAGCAGCAGCTAGCCTGATCTGGATCATCAGATCTAAATATAATTATTTGCACATTGAAAAAGAACAAAGTTCATGAAATCGATGCAGTACAATGAAACAAAATGTATCTTATACTTGGCTAAGAGAAGCTGCTTCTTGAAGGGGCTTTATTGAGAGAAATTGTTAATTATGGATAGGTTTTCATGTGCTAGGGACCTGCTCAGTCAGATTACTTCCATTTTCTGCCTGTGTAAAATATCCTGGAGACTAGATGTGTATCCAAACACACACTGTGGAGAAATATCTAGACTATCAGTGTTGCTGCCTCCCTATTGGTGGATGAAGGTATGATTGTATTTGCAGTGCATTCACCAGGCATGTTACCTACCAGGAAAACATTAGAACTGAAACACAGTGTTTCCTTTCAGTTTACTTTGATAATGGAAATATCCAAAAACTGCATAAAACCATTAGTGATCAAATAAATAAATAAATAAATAAAACCTGCTCAAGAAATGTTTGTGTTTATTGTACTATTTATTCTTAGTTTGATCATTTTAAAAACAATGTAAAATATTGCTTTAACTCAAAGCTAGAGGAAATGTGCTTGAAGCATATTGCATAAAAGAGAATTATCCTGAAAATAGATTGTGTGCGATCTGAAATAGCAATGAGTTCTGATAACTAGAGATCTCTGCTTCATTGTGGAAGGAGCAGCATTCTAGATCTGGCAGGATGTGTGGGTAAACATCTTCTGTGATAAAATAAAATAAAATTGAAAAGGACTGCTCCAGACCTGTCTGGATCACCATGGTGATAACATTTGGAATGCTTTTCAGACAAATGGCAGCATCCTTAAATGTTTTCTGTTTTTTATGCCTCCTTTAGACATGGCCATGAGTTGTGCACATTAATTTTTTATTGCTTTTTTTTTTATTCAACCATAAAGTTTTGAAAATAAAGGTTTAAAAAAATCTTGAGAACAATTATACTATTTCTTCGCCATTAGATTGTTATAAATCATATTTTGATTTTAAAACAATATTGCAATGGTGGCAATAGAATTGCATTATTACTCCCCAGCAAAGAATAAATTAGTTTATGATAACAGATTTTTGTGCATTTTTTTTAACTGGTATGAAATGAAATGCAGAGAGCTCTGTTAGCAAGTTCCATTCTGTTAGCATGATGGGCCATCTTCAACACTAGAACTTCATATGATACAGAACCAGCTGAAGTATTTCTCATCCATACTAATGCTACTTACTGTAAGTACTTTCTTCTTCTTTTGTTCCATCAATCGTTCCATCTGCTTGTAATTGTAAGTGGTATCCTTGTCTACTGTAGAGTTTTGTTACTATACCTTTAAGCTGAGGCTCTGCAAGAAAGGAAAACCCTTATTTAAAAATCAATGCACATGATTTGCATTTGAATTTACATGTCAGGTTGCAAATGGAGCCTTTGAATTTGCATCAATACATATCCTTTAATATGTGCAGCTTTCCTGACATGATAACCATACATATACGTCTGGGTGAGAGTTCAGCGCTACCACGGTGAATAGCCAGAGACCTTGGACATACGCAGTGCAGGACCACACAATTAGTAATCAATGGTTTCTCACATTCAGAAATGGATCTTAGCTGATAGTGGAGTTCTTGTGAGCTTCTTCATCTGAGAAAATCAATCTCTAGTTAACTGACTGGGTAGCATTTAGGTGGTTCGTGAATCACCTGATGCCACCAAACAGACTAACACCACAAGATAGCAAAAATAAAAAAAAAAAAATCTGCAGTGAGAAAAATGAAAGATTGTGGTTTTTTTATATGTGATTTTTAGAAAATAAGTGTAATAATTATCTAAGCCAGGCTCCAGCATCAATCATTTAAAAAAGCAATCTGGTTTCCATGAAGCCTTGATTAAATCTACCCTGATCATTACTACTGAACAATTAATCTAAGCCAGGCTTCTGCCAAGAATGATTTCCAGGAGTCTTGACAAATAAGCAGCCAGCTGAAATTAAACTGCACATAGAAACATTTAAAAAAAAAACCCAGTTATTGAATATAAGTTCCTGGGATCCAACAACACAGTTAAAAAAAAAAAAAAAAAAAAGCAAGAAACAGTCTGCCTTATCTTTATTCCATTACTGTAGGAAGCTATGTGTTCATTAAGCATTTTGTTAATGCAGTGCCACTTCATTAGCATGCTTTGATAAGCAGGCCAGAGAGATGCAAATTTCATATCATAAGGGCAGGCACACAGAACCCTTCTTTTCTGGCAAACCATGTCAGAAAGGGTCAAAGCCTGTGCTTTGCAATTCAAAGTGAAACACAAAATCTATCACTGTTGAAGGTCCTAGTTGGGGGGTCCCTTTCTAAGCCAGAGAGAGCTCTGGTGGGGTGGTTGGTTGGTAGTGTATGTAGGAGAACTGTATGTTAATGACAAGTAGGTTTCTTTTCTTTTTTAACAACAAACTGTACCTGGAATTCCCATTTTTTACTATTTCCTTACCATAATAAAACAAATACCCACCCCCAGCCAATAGCCCCCCACAAAAAAAAAAACAAAAACAAACAACAACTAAACAAAAGTTAAGATTAAATGCTTCTAGAATTTCATAGGTACTATATTTATTTGACCAATCTATTCGTTTTGAGAATATAAATGCAAATGACTATTTGCATCACGTCTTTGTGAATTCAAATAATTGGCTACAATTAATGAAATCCCAATGCGTGTGCACCAATGCGCTTCAGGGAAGACAAAGCAGCACATTTAATAATGATAATAATAATAAAAAGGTCTTCCAACCTGGTCGCCTTCTTCTCCTTTTCTTAGAGCCAAAGAGTTTGACCCGAGAAAACACACTGAGTTTGTTTTTCTCACAGTTTCCTTTGCCTTTGCTGGGGCTGCTGGAGCATTTGCAGGCATTGGATTTCTCCCGTTCTCGGGCTTGTCTCTTCTGCCTGATCAAAGAGCTGGCGATGGCAGCAGCCATGGCTAATGTCCCTCACCAAGACCCAGGACAGGCTGGCTGAAGCCAAAAAAAAAAAAAAAAAAAAAATGTTTTTCTGCAGCAGAGACTTGCTCGATGCTGCTTCACTTTTCACAGCCCAAGACTGGAAAGTGAGCGTGAAGCTGCAGGCAGGCTTCTGGTGACACCCAGGAGGCAATCACGATTCATTCTTGGTGTTTTATCTTCAGAAAAACAACACCGTGGTGATTTGGGTCCACTCACTGCAGACACATTCACTGGGATGGTCATACAATTCGCACCTTTTGCCCTCACGATGATTACAACTCTTCAAATTCTGACACCTGTTAAGAGTTCACAATATCAGAGCTGGTTTGGGGGGTTGTTTTTTTTTTTTCTTTTTCTTCTTTCTCCTTAGAAGAGAACTGCGATTATCATTTTTGTAAAACAAAAAAAAAAACAAAAAACAGTTTGCCAGTCAATGTCACAGACTGGTCGGAGGAGGCATCCTAGAATGTTTTAAGTCTTATTATCAGCTAAGCTAAGATCCTGGATCAATCGTCTTTCCTTTGTGCCATGCATTTTAGCTTTCGCCCTGCAACCCTAGCCATTCAATGAAAGGCAGCTTCTCCGGGATTCTCGGTGGTAAGGGCTCGCACTGCAGCAATCTTCAGGCACCAAAGCCACTTGTAACTGGGGTGCCAGAGACAGAGAAAAGAAACTGCAGATGGAACGGCTCTCCTCTTCTTTTCAATGAAAAGCAAACAAACCTGTACGCTCTTCTTGCTGCCTGTCTTCAGTTACTTTTTTTGCATAGCCCCGGAAAAGCACATGCAGCTACGGCAGTGGTTGATTTGAGAGAGTAAATTGCAGCCTGCGCGGGCTACATGCAGAGGCTTCGCAAGTCAGGTTGAGCCCTCTAGAGATGGCTGGATCCTGCTCGCCGGAGCCACCTCCCGGCGAGAGAAAGGTATTATCAATTATCCTCCACAGGACCCTGCTCCTGCCAGCAGAACCAGTTACTCAACTTGAGATGTAAAATCCAGCTTCTCATTGGCCACTTTAGACAGTCTCTGATTGGCCTGTCTGATTTTCCCTCTGAATATTTACTTTTTTTTTTTTTTAACTATGTGCTGCCCAGCAAAGAGGGTTTCTTTACCTACTGTGTTAAGCATGAGATTAGTGTGATGGAAGATTTCTATATAGCATCTAATTTACATGAAATAGATGTTTTATGTATTCCTTGTCTGCTGCTTGAAAAGTTGACTGAATATTCCATTTTTTGTTGTTGTGGATGTTATTAATTAATCCTTACTATTTAGTGTTTACACAAGGATGTGTTTTCAAGGAATAAAGTTGAAATGTGTTATGGATTGTAACAAATGTTAGGGATGTAGAGGCCAAATTTATGTTTGTTTTTTTATTTCTGGGAGGGGGGAAGATTCAGGAATAATTGTGTTAAATTGTTATTTTAGTCTGGTAGATTTGCCAAAGCAACATAAACATTAAATAAAAAAGACCCCTTCCCCCCCCCCTCCCCTTTGCCCCTTACTCCTTCCCTAGCACTGGTCCACATGTACAAAGGTGCAGGAGTGATTCCCAGTTGCTCCTGCCTCACCATCCTCAGGGCCCGCCGGCACCATGTTTGCAGCTATAAAATAACACAGCCTTACCAGATATGGCTGTAAAACAACACTATTTTTAAAGGGATCGCATCTGCCCCCTTCTACATGTGGCCTCTCACTACTGAAGTGGTAGGAGGGTGTGCGTGGGTGGTGAGGGATGGGGGCGCCACATGTTTCTTAAAATCTCTCAGGAAATACTGTGTACTATTTGCCGAAAAAAAAAACAAAAAATGTTTTAGTTTATTGGGACCAATAGGAATTGGTTTAATTTGAAATGAACCAAACAAAAAAAAGGCCATTTTCAATCTAGATTGCAAATTTATTTCTAACAAATGCATATCCCTAGCAAGTGTTTCAAAAGAATATTTAAAAGTGCATGGCAGGTGTGGTGAGTGTTTTGGGGCACAAAATTTCCATCTCTCTTTCAATCAGATTCCTGGAGAAACACAAAACCAATTGCTATATTTTCATTCTTTCTCCAACCAGAACTTCTTTCTGTCCCTGAGATTCATTACTCAGATCAGGAGAACATTTTCCAAGGTTAGTCAGGATCTGTGTGGGTAAAATTGATGACTGCATATCAGTGGATTTCCAATTGCCTGAAAATATTCATATCCTTTAAAATACTTTTCAGCCACAGCAGAAAGAGTTGTTACAGGAAGATTGGGTTGGGTGGCTCGGAGAGTTTCAGTGATATAGTTTGAAATACCAGGCTTGCATTTAAATTTCAATAAACATTCCACTAACATGCTTCATTGTTTAAAACTTCACATAGGCCACCATACATTTCCACTTTGGGTCCTGTCTGGATCCCTCCTGTCACCTCTTCTCAATGAATAGCAAGGCAACAACACTTCTCCGAGAAGAAATAAGGCATAACTTTTCTTTAGGTATAACACATGAAACTGCCAACAAAGCTTTGTCTCAGACAAAACCAGTTGAATCAAGAACTTGACCAGCATAAGAGGGTACAGTTTCCATTTTAAAACAGAACTTGACTTAACAACGAAACCTTTCAGGAGGAGCTATTGCCTGTGAAATGATGGCACTGACCCCAAGAGTAACTGCCAGGGTTTTTCCTCTTTCAGGCCGATGCCATGTCATGCGCTGGCTGCAGCACATGGCTTAACAAGCGATTGGATGCACATTTTGGACATGTGTCCATTACACCCAATGCAAAATGGGGGTTAGAACGTCCAAAACACATCCAATATAGCATGTAGCTAAGAGCGCTCATCACATGAAAGTTCATGTTGAAGATTCCCTCGATGCAAAAAAACCCCAAAAAAAACAAACATGCACATTTTTACTGTCAAAAATTAACGCCTCCCCTGAACGGACGGTGAGAAGGAGGTTCGCCGACTCGACCCGATCCGACCTGACCCCGCCTACCTCTGAAATCATCGGGGTCCTGGCTGCACCTACTTAAACTCGGGTACAGCGGTGTGGAAAGCGGGAGCCTTGAAGAAGGAGAGGCACACCGTGAGAGAGATCAGCGTGCCAGGAGCTGCTTGGCCAGAACGGACAGTCAGAAGGAGGTTCGCTGACTCGACATGACTCGACCCCGCCTATCTCTGATGTCATCGGGGTCCCGGCTGCACCTACTTAAACTCGGGTGCAGCGGCGCGCAGCCGCCAGCGCGCTGCCGAAGCCGCGCACCAAAGGGGCGCGCCCCTGGGAGAGAAATTGTTTCAACAAATTTTCTGCGAGAGAGTGGACTTCAATGGGAAGGAAGAGGAAGGCAAGAATGGTAGTGTCTACTCCAACCAGGAAAGAAGTTCTTGGCCGATGGATCAACATCTTGTCAGACGGATGAGTCAACCCTCCAGGGAGGCTATCCCAGATATATCTTCTCTTCGGGAGCCTCAATCAGTCCTGCCACAGACCAGAATCCCAATATTTCTGTTATTAACAATGGGGCAAAAGATTTAAATGCCCCAGAGTCATTGGGGTGGATTTTCAGAGCCCTGCTCGCCTAAATCCGCCCAAATCCGGGCGGATTTAGGCGAGCAGGGCCCTGCGCGCCGGTGAGCCTACCGGCGCGCGCAGAGCCCCGGGACTCGCGTAAGTCCCGGGGTTCTCCGAGGGGGGCGTGTCGGGGCGGGCCCGGTCATCGCGGCGTTTAGGGGGCGTATCAGCAGCGTTTTGGGGCGGATACGGGGGCGTGGCTACGGCCCGGGGCGGTCCAGGGGCGTGGCCGCGCCCTCCGTACCCGCCCCCAGGTCGCGTCCCGGCGCGCAAGAGGCCCGCTGGCACACGGGGATTTACGCCTCCCAGAGGCCCCGTCTAAGCCCCCCCCCCGACAAATGTAAGGGGGGGGGCTTAGACGGGGCCTGGTGGGTGGGTTAGGTAGGGGAAGGGAGGGGAAGGTGAGGGGAGGGCAAAAGGAAGTTCCCTCCGAGGCTGCTCCGATTTCGGAGCGGCCTCGGAGGGAACGGGGGTAGGCTGCGCGGTTCGGTGCGTGCCGGCTATACAAAATCAATAGCCTTGCGCGCGCCGATCCAGGTTTTTAGCAGATACGCGCGGCTCTGCGCGTATCTACTAAAATCCAGCTTACTTTTGCTTGCGCCTGATGCGCCAGCAAAAGTAGGCCAATTCGCGCTATTTGAAAATCTACCCCATTGGCTTTAACATCATTGGCCTTTATAGCAGAACTACCAGCAGTTCAGGATGGGTCTTGTCCCACAAATGTGGAAGGAAGTGAGATATCTGATAATTGCTTGGACTCTATTGAAGAGACAGTCAATCCTGAAAATATAACGCTGCTAGATAGAGATGTGAATTGGAAGCGGAATCGGTTCGGATTCCGGTTCCAATTCACATGTGGGTTTTTTTTCATCAGGCCCGATAGCAGTTTTGTTTATCGGCTGCGCCGAAGCCGATAAACAAAAAACCCACCCTGACCCTTTAAAACTAATCCCTTTGCTTCCCCCACTCTCCTGACCCCCCCAAAAACATTTTACAAGTACCTGGTGGTCCAGTGAGGGTACCGGGAGCGATCTCCCGGGATCGGGCCGTCGGCTGCCACTAATCAAAATGGCGCCGATGGTCTTTGCCCTTACCATGTGACAGGGTATCCGTGCCATTGGCCGGCCCCTGTCACATGGAGGGAGCACTGGATGGCCGGCGCCATCTTTAAAAAGATGGAGGAGCCCAAAAGGTTGACAGAAAAGCTTTTCTGTACTTCTTCCAACTTAATATCATGGAGATTTTAAGTCAGAGGAACAGAAAAAGGAGAATGTTTAAAAATTTTTTTTTTTAAGTGTGCTGGTGGTCAGGTTAGGAAAACAGATGCTCAATTAACGAGTGTCCATTTTCCTAACCTGGCCTGCTGACAGCTACCTTTCCTGGGCTCCCGCTGCCGAGGAGGTGCTAGGGGTGCACAGTTTCTCCTAGCGCCTCCTTTTTTTTTTTTTTATATATATTTATTTATGGAATTTTTACCAAACATTACAGGTAAATTTAAAAGAAAAATACAAATAGGAATTGCAGTTTACTACACTCAAACATAATAAAGTAAACAATTACAAAGAAAAAATTTATCTAACATAATTTCTAACTGCTAGTTCATTTTCCTATGTAATATTAAAGTAAAAGAAATTCCAAGGTATAAATAAATTTAAGCGGATTTACAAGAAAAAATAAAAAGTAAAGATATAATAAGTTATAGAGGCAGTCATGGAAATTTATTCCATTTCAATCCGTACTCAAAACAAATTAAACTGGAGAGCTCAAGTTACGTGCATCTAAGAAATTACGCAGAAATTCTGGTTCTAAGTAAACATTTTTTACACCCTGCATATTCACTATACATTGACATGGAAACCTGAGATTAAACCTGGCACCTAGGGCAATTACTTCAGCTTGCATAGCTAGGAATTTTTTTCTACGTTCCTGAGTGGAAAGTGCAATGTCTGGAAAGACCCAAACCAGCTGACCAAAAAACTGAGATGTTCTATTACGAACAAAAGCTTTCAGTAACATGTCTCTGTCTTGGGAGAAAACAAATTGTAAAAAAAAAAAAAAGTTTCTCCTAGCGCCTTCTTTTTACTCCGGCAGCCCATTTGCATGTTGCATTGGGTGCACCAGAGAGGCTGATCAGCATGTGTTAGGAGAGTAGGCGCTAAATCATGAGTGCCCATTTTCCACGTGCCAATATTAGGGATGTGAATCGTTTTTTGACAATTTAAAAAATCGTCCGATACTTTTTAAATCATCAAAAATTGTTAGAGTGCGCGATACAATAGAAATTTTCCCAATTTATCGTGAAAAATTGTTACTCCCGTTAGTGTCCACTAACGGGAGTTATTTGGGGGGAGGGCGGGAAAACAGCACACCAAAACAACCCCTAAACCCACCCCGACCCTATAAAACTAATCCCTTACCTTCCCCCACCCTCCCGAACCCCCCCAAAACTTTTTACGAGTACCTGGTGGTCCAGTGGGGGCGCAGGGACCGCTCTCGGGCCATCAAAAATGGCACAGATGGCCCGATAAAAAAAAGACCCACCCCGACCCTTTAAAAATATCCCCTTAGCTTCCCCCACCCTCCCGATCCCCCCAAAACATTTTAAAATTACCTGGTGGTCCAGTGGTGGTCCCGGGAGCGATCTCCCATTCTCAGGCGCCGGCCATCCAGTGCTCCTACCATGTGACAGGGGCCGGCCAATGGCATGGATACCCTGTCACATGGTAAGGGCAAAGGGCCATCTGCGCCATTTTTATGAGTGGCAGCCGACGGCCTGAGAATGGGAGATCGCTCCCGGGACCACCACTGGACCACCAGGTAATTTTAAAATGTTTTGGGGGGATCATTTTTAAAGGGTCAGGTAGGTGTTTCTTTTATCGGGCCATCGGCGCCATTTTTGAGTGGCAGCCAAAATGGCGCTGATGACCCGAGAGTGGGAGATCGGTCCCCACACCCCTACTGGACCACCAGGTACTCGTAAAAGGTTTTGGGGGGGTTCAGGAGGGTGGAGGAAGGTAAGGGGTCAATTTTAAAGGGTCGGGCCTCACTAAAAAAAAAAATTAACGATGTGAATCGGAACCGATTCTGATTCACATCTCCACCGATCAGATTTTTTTCTCCCTCCAGCCGAACCCGATCGTTAAGATGATCGGGCACACGATTCACATCCCTAGCCAATATTGCATCGGTCTGTTTGTTAGCACCACTTCAGCCTGCCCATATTATGCGGAGCTGGGTGTAAGAACATAAGAACATGCCATACTGGGTCAGACCAAGGGTCCATCAAGCCCAGCATCCTGTTTCCAACAGTGGCCAATCCAGGACATAAGAACCTGGCAAGTACCCAAAAACTAAGTCTATTTCATATTACCGTTGCTATTAATAGCAGTGGCTATTTTCTAAGTCAACTTAATTAATAGCAGGTAATGGACTTCTCCTCCAAGAACTTATCCAATCCTTTTTTAACACAGCTATACTAACTGCACTAACCACATCCCCTGGCAACAAATTCCAGAGTTTAATTGTGCGTTGAGTAAAAAAGAACTTTCTCCAATTAGTTTTAAATGTGCCACATGCTACTTTCATGGAGTGCCCCCTAGTCTTTCTACTATCTAAAAGAGTAAATAACCGATTCACATCTACCCGTTCTAGACCTCTCATGATTTTAAACACCTCTATTATATCCCCCCTCAGCCGTCTCTTCTCCAAGCTGAAAAGCCCTAACCTCTTCAGCCTTTCCTCATAGGGGAGCTGTTCCAGCCCCTTTATCATTTTGGTAGCCCTTCTCTGTACCATCTCCATCGCAATTATATCTTTTTTGCGATGTGGCGACCAGAATTGTACACAGTATTCAAAGTGCGGTCTCACCATGGAGCGATACAGAGGCATTATGACATTTTCCGTTTTATTCACCATTCCCTTTCTAATAATTCCCAACATTCTGTTTGCTTTTTTGACTGCTGCAGCACACTGAGCCGACGATTTTAAAGTATTATCCACTATGATGCCTAGATCTTTTTCCTGGGTGGTAGTTCCTAATATGGAACCTAACATCATGTAACTATAGCATGGATTATTTTTCCCTATATGCAACACCTTGCACTTGTCCACATTAAATTTCATCTGCCATTTGGATGCCCAATCTTCCAGTCTTGCAAAGTCCTCCTGTAATGTATCATAATCTGCTTGTGATTTAACTACTCTGAATAATTTTGTATCATCCACAAATTTGATAACCTCACTCGTCGTATTCCTTTCCAGATCATTTATATATATATATTGAAAAGCACCGATTCAAGTACAGATCCCTGAGGCACCACTGTTTACCCTTTTCAACTGAGAAAATTGACCATTTAATCCTACTCTCTGTTTCCTGTCTTTTAACCAGTTTGTAATCCACGAAAGGACATCGCCTCCTATCCCATGACATTTTAGTTTTCTTAGAAGCCTCTCATGTGGGACTTTGTCAAACGCCTTCTGAAAATCCAAATACACTACATCTACCAGTTCACCTTTATCCACATGTTTATTAACCCCTTCAAAAAAATGAAGCAGATTTGTTAGGCAAGACTTCCCTTGGGTAAATTCATGTTGACTGTGTTCCATTAAACCATGTCTTTCTACATGCTCTACAATTTTGATCTTGAGAATAGTTTCCACTATTTTTTCAGGCACTGAAGTCAGGCTCACTGGTCTATAGTTATCTGGATCGCCCCTGGAGCCTTTTTTAAATATTGGGGTTACACTGGCCACCCTCCAGTCTTTAGGTACAATGGATGATTTTAATGATAGGTTACAAATTTTAACTAATAGATCAGAAATTTCATTTTTTAGTTCCTTCTGTACCCTGGGATGCATACCATCCGGTCCAGGTGATTTGCTACTCTTTAGTTTGTCAATGTGGCCTACTACATCTTCCAGGTTCACAGTGATTTTGTTCAGTTCGTCTGACTAATCATCCCTGAAAACCATCTCTGGAACCTGTATCTTCCCAAACATCCTCATTAGTAAACAACTTTCTGATCTAGAATGGAAAAGAGACATTTCGGGACACAATTGCAAATTATGCACATACATTTCCATTTTGAAAAGTTTGCACCGAAATTCACCCACATGGCACTTATGCTTGAATTTTGAAAACAAACTTATGGGAATATGTTCCATGTGAAAATCTGGTACCAAGTCTGCGTGTACAGGGCTGTCACTAAATAGGCACACAAAATGGACAGCGTATGAAAATAAATTGTCCCTAGTTTCCTGGGGTAGTATGAAGGTATATTCTGCAATAAGAAATGGGAAATTCTATGTCATTATATTTTGTAATAGGATAATTTTCAAAGGCATTTCCATGGGTAGAGCAGTTAGGGAAGGGTTTGTACTTACACGTATACTTTTGCATTTGCAAATATATGCATGTACCTTTTTTCCAAAGATTTCTGCATTTACAAATAGCTGGGTAATTGTGTGCGGGTAAATTTGGTGGGGATAATTTTCAATGAGAAATTATGCACATAAGTTTGCTATAAAAATCAGTGTAACCAATGCATGCATTTTCCAGTTTAGTTTAGTGTATTGTTATACTGCCGTTTCAAGTAAAATCAAGGCAATTTACAAACTAGAAAATTTATATTATGCTTGCTGTCCATTGAGCTTCACGGCTGGTTTTGCTTACCTCCCGCTGCCCTGCAGCGGCAGCAGCAGGCCCGGGTTTTCTGGCAGCTTCGGGGAACCGCTGCCGATGCAAGCCATCCCATCCTTGGACTGTAGGTGCCTCTTCTGCAGCCGGGATGCTGCCGATTGCCACTCCCCTGTCGGTTCCTCCTAGGAACTCATGCACGCCTCCTCCTGGGCCTTAAAGGGCCGGCGGCAGGAAAATGCTGCCGGCCCTTCCTGATGACATCACAGTTCCAGCCTTTATAAGGCTGTATCTGGCTTCCAGCAGATGGCTTGGCAACAGGTCTCCTTGCTTCCTGCAAGTTATCGCCTTCACTCCTTCCCTTTTCTCCTCTCTGCTTGACCTTGGCTGACTTTGGACCGGACTCTGACTACGAGATTCGCTGGCTGCCACAACTTCGCCTGGACTCTGACTAAGAAATATGCTGCCTGCCACGACCTTGGACCAGACACCGACTACAAGCTTCTCCACCTGCCACAACTCGCCTGGACTCTGACTACAAGATATGCCACTTGCTACGACCTCATCCCAGGCACCGACTTGGTTCTGTGCTACCCTTGGACTCCAGCCTGCTGCAGAGACCCCATGTAAGTCCAGCCGGCCCCGGTACCCAAGGGCTCAACCTGAGGGGAACGCGGGCTGGTAGTGATGAAGCCCAGCAGGGGTCTCGGACACCCTCCTGCCTCACCAGCCAATGGAGGGGACCTGTGGGGGGCCTCCGTACAGGTGGAGATCTCCTTCTCGGCCCAAGGGTCCAAGGATCCACGAAATCAGAAGACTGGTAGCTATACCCATCAACCAGACTATAAAAAGCATGGTATTCCTACTCTTCCTACTCATCAACACCCAGTCACTAACAAAAAAAGTCATGCTAATATTAGACATTTTCAGGACCAAAAACTTGATTTCATCGCAGTCACCGAAACCTGGTTTAAGAAAACTGACCAGGTCCTAGCAAATCAGATCCCAACTAATCTATATGACCTATTCTCCATACCAAGAGCAAAACGTCGGGGAGGTAGACTAAAGCTAATTATCAAAAAAACTTTTGCAATGATGCTCATCCTGCTTACACTCCCGCACCAATATTTTTTAAAGATGGTGCCAGCCGTCCATTACTCCTACCATGTGACAGGGTCCGGCCAATGGCACAGATAGCCTGTCACATGGTAAGGGCAAAGGGCCATCGGTGCCATTTTGATTAGTGGCAGCCGATGGCCCGAGAGCGGGAGATTGCTCCCGGGACCCCCACTGGACCACCAGGTACTTGTAAAAAGTTTTTTTTTGGGGGGGGGGTCGGGAGGGTGGGGGAAGCTAAGGGATCTGTTTTAAAGGGTTGGGGTGGGTTTAGGGTTGTTTCTGCATGCTTTTTTCCCCGCCCTCCCCAAAACGATAAAAGAACCCCACGAACAATTTTGTGGGGTTTTCCTATCGGTTTCAGGGAGCCCCCGATTTCTGATGACTTTGAAAATATCGTATGATATTGTATGATATTTTCAATCGTCAGAAAAACGATTCACATCCCTAATATTTATTGTATTTTCTAGAGCCCCTGATGCAGCCGTAAAGGCGAAACCCGGCCTGAGTCGGCGGGTTCTGTTCAATTGAATAAATCTTCTTTCCAAGGCATCGGTCTTGTTTTCTGTTTTTCTCACATCCAATGGGAAGGAAGTCAGCTGGGCTAAGCTGCTACAGGAAGCCCTATGAACCAATGGGAAGGAAAGCAAGGGGGCTCCTGTGCAATGAAGAGAGAGAAAAAGAAAGATGCGGGCTTCTGCTGAAAAAAAAAAAAAGAGATACCGAACCAATTGTTGCAGCCTACCTCTGTCTATTAGTGGCAGGCTTTTCCACATATCATACCTTAATACCTTTTCTTCTTTCTCAGTTTCTCTTGTTCTTCCCACCTTCACAGGCTCTTTCCTATCTTCACATCTACTGCTTCACTCTCCTAACAGCTTTGTGTAGCTGTTTACTGTGATCTAAATGATTGATGCCAGTGACAGAAGGGATGTAGTGGTGACGAAGTTGCACTGGAAGTGGGCATTGGACTAGATCTACAGTGCTGGGCAAAATGGAAATCAGAAGCAGCCCACAGTTGCAGGAAGGGGAGGAGGCCTGAAGCTGAGGTGTCACACAGGAAAGCTGGATGAAGAGAGAGAAAAGCAACCAGAAGCTGTGCCATGTGGAAGGGAAAGGTGGGTGGAACTGTGATACATGGGAGGAAGGGAGGAAGTGATGGGCAGAATTAGTACAAAAGTATTGGGCATCCTAGCATAGCACTCCCTCCTATCAGTGGAAATGGCTCCAGAACAGTGTTCTTTGGCATTATTAGCACTGGCACAGCACCCCTATGGGCCTCCTGCTGGCAGTATTTTGCTGCCCCCAAAACTTTGGTGCTCTAGGCGACCACCTAGTTTACCTAATAGGGATGTGTATTTGTTTAAACGAATGGACAAAACACGATTAATAAAACTGAAACAAATCAGGGGCCCCTTGAATGAAACAAACCCTTATTCATTGTATTCTTTTTAATTGAATGCATTGGTCCTAGACCCAGGCCCCAGGCTGGGGCCTCACCTAGGACATAGGCCGAGGTCCAAAGTAAGGGTCATAGACTATGCCAAGCGCAAGGACAGGGTCTTGCCTAAGGCATAGTCTGAGACCCAAAGCAGGGTCACAGCCTACACTGGAGCTTGATGCCAGGGTCTCAGCCTAGGCCTGTGTCGATGCCAAGGCTTCGGCCAAGCCCTCCCCGAACAAACATACCTGATCTGTCAGGTATCTGCGGAACAGGCAAGCCCGGGTCCCTATGCCTTGGCCTCAGCCTATGTTGGATCCCAGACCCAGGCCCAACACCACAGCCTAGCCCAGAAGCTGGGTCCCTATACCTGGGCTTTGGCTAGAGCCTGGACCCAGGCCAGATGCTGCGGCCGAGCCTGGAGGCTGGGTCTCAATGCAGGGCCTTGGCCAGACCCAGGCCCGACACCAAGGCATGGTCTAGAGGTTGAGTCCCAATGCCGGGGCCTGGCCTGGAGGCCAGGTCCTATTCTTTTCTTCTTCAACTGACGCCGTCCACTGGGGTCGTACTAGAGTTAATTAACTCTAGCATTTAGCCCAGAGCATGGTGCCAATATATTCTATTTTAAAGCATTAACGTTAATACTCAAAATCATTAATTCCAGCAACAACGGTATGATAGGTGAGACGTTACAACCATACACACATCAGCGAATACTAAAATCAGAAAACAAAGGACTAATGACTAGAGATGTGAATCGGAACCGGAATCGGAATCGGTTCGGTTCCGGTTCCGATTCAAATCATGCATTTTTTTTCGTCCGGCCCGATCATTTTTTTTTTATCGGCTGCGCCCGATCCGATAAACAAAAAACCCACCCCAACCCTTTAAAACCGCTCCCTTAGCCTCCACCACCCTCCTGACCCCCCCAAAAACATTTTAAAATTAGCTGGTGGTCCAGTGGGCGTCCTCGGAGCATTCTCTCGCGCTCGGGCTGTCGGCCAATAAACAAAAAACCCACCCGACCCTTTAAAACCACTCCCTTAGCCTCCACCACCCTCCTGACCCCCCAAAAAATGTTTCAAAATTACCTGGTGGTCCAGTGGGCCCCGGGAGCGATCTCCCACTCTCGGGCCGTCGGCTGCCACTAATAAAAATGGCGCTGATGGCCCTTTGCCCTTACCATGTGACAGGGTAACCGTGCCATTGGCCAGCCCCTGTCACATGGTAGGAGCACTGGACGGCTGGCACCATCTTTAAAAATGGCGCGGGCCATCCAGTGGACGGCTGGCGCCATCTTTAAAAATGGTGCCGGCCATCCAGTGCTCCTACCATGTGACAGGGGCCGGGCAATGGCACGGTTACCCTGTCACATGGTAAGGGCAAAGGGCCATCAGCGCCATTTTTATTAGTGGCAGCCGACGGCCCGTGAGCGGGAGATCGCTCCCGGGGCCCACTGGACCACCAGGTAATTTTAAATCATTTTTGGGGGGGGTCGGGAGGGTGGTGGAGGCTAAGGGAGCGGTTTTAAAGGGTTGGGGTGGGCTTTTTGTTTATCGGCCGACAGCCCGAGCGTGAGAGAATGCTCCCGGGACCCCCGCTGGACCACCAGGTAATTTTAAAATGTTTTTGGGGGGGTCAGGAGGGTGGTGGAGGCTAAGGGAGCGGTTTTAAAGGGTCAGGGTGGGTTTTTAGGTTGTGTCCCAACTCCCATTAGTGTGCACTAACCCAATTAACGATTTTTTTTCATGATAAATCGGTGGAATTTCTATTGTATCGCACTCTTTAACAATTAATGACGATTTAAAAAATATCGGACGATATTTTAAATCATCAAAAAACGATTCATATCCCTACTAATGACTGTTCCCACAATACAGAAAACACATCTGTTGCAAGTAACAGATCATGTATTTTCCATTGTGGGTCCAAAACTTTGGAATTCTGTACCAGAGAAATTACGTTTGATAACAAAGATTTAAATGTGAGCTAAAAACATGGCTATTCAAAAATGCATACAACCTAATATCTACATCTACAACATCAGAATGTAGAGAACCACAGTAATAAGAAAGACAAGCGATATTAATTGAAGCATGAGGAATAAATCTAACGAGTGAATGTAAGAATATCAACACAACGTACTGACTAATATGTGAAATTTGTTATAGTATTATATGCTCTGTACCTCTTACTTTATGTTCTAGATCTTTAGTTAATAAGTAATGGAACATTTCATTTGATTGATGCTATTGCATGTTAATGAATACTACCTCTGTTACCCGTCTTTATTTGTTGATCCACAGCTATGAATGTTACTTTTGTAAACCGTTATGATCTTTACATGGAATGACGGTATATAAAATGTCTAAATAAATAAATAAAAATAAGTAGCGTGGTTGATGTGTTAGTCTAGTTGAATGCAAGGAAAGTAAAACTCTATGCAATTGTCTAGTTTACTGAATTTTTCCACTTTATAGGATGAAATAGGTTATTTTTTCTTTTTAAATTGTAATCATGTGTGATGCAGGTGTTTCCTCTCTTGTTGAAATGTACTTTT
Organism: Rhinatrema bivittatum; assembly: GCF_901001135.1. Lineage (NCBI taxonomy): Eukaryota > Metazoa > Chordata > Amphibia > Gymnophiona > Rhinatrematidae > Rhinatrema > Rhinatrema bivittatum. The sequence continues at coordinate 345,470,528 of NC_042620.1, read as the reverse complement.
AGGTGATGTTTCCTGTACACTATAGAAGGGAACCCAGTATTACTGAGGCTATTATTACCAATGGACGAGGTGTAGATACTCACTGTATTAATCTTGCTTAGTTATAGCATTACAGGATTCATCCTCCTTATATAAAGTTTTCTTATTACATGTTTGTTAGGAATGTGTTTCTTGCTATTTCTTTGGACTCTAAAGCCTAACTAAGGTTCATTTTGATTCATATAATTCTGTTTTGAATGTCTGTTAGTAATTTTATATTTGTTTATCCCTATATACATTTTTTTGCTTGTATCAAGGTTGTCTTTATTTTTATTTTGAAATGCAAATAATAAAAAAAAAGGAGGGAGAAAGTCAGGCCAGTATTCGCTTTTGCGTGATTCTATCTCGGGGATTGAATTCTATGGCACTGCCACAGCATCGCAGCTGGTCCCGGGGGGGGGGGTTGCTATGTCAACAGATTTAAAGACAAGAAGGACTTCATTCATAGTTTTCAGATAACACCTTCAGTGAAATTTTGTCAGTAAAAAGTCTGGAAAATGATTAAACTCCATCAACCCCAACCCCCCTCCCCCCCTGTCTTGTTTTAACTCATTGGTGGTGTATTTAAGATTTTTCAATGAAAAAGAACCTGGCTGTCTGCCAGCCTAAGAAAGATAATATCAAGGGCAGAGGGGCTACCCTATCATAATGACAAAGAGAAATGTTTCATGGTATTCTGTTGTTAATTTCACAGGCGATTACATTTTGATGATGTTATGTGGAGTAATGGATATTTCTGGGTAAAGATGCTCAACAGTAATACATGCAATGTCTTCAGCTCTCAAAAGGCGCCATGCAGGTATGTTAAAGCACAATTTTCATTTGGTCAATAACTTTTTAATAATTTACCAAGTGCATCTATTTTTTGTGTAAAAACTTTCCCCAGGGACTATAAGGGCAGATCTTTTTCTGAGTCAGTCAGGTGAAATATTTTGAAAGAAGGCAGAAATGTGGTAAAAATGTGAGAAAATAATGCAGAGCCAATAGCAAACCTTTTTTTTTTTTTTTTTTTATGAGAAATACTCCAGAATCACTGGCTCCCTGACTTTAATTAGTTTGGGCCCAACATTTGGTCAATTCTCCAATGATTTTGTAAATAAAAGATGCACTATCCAAAAGCTATACTAAAACATTTAGCAGCTTTACTTCCCTACTGGGTCTTTTGGAATGGATGAACTGGTATGTCCTGCATCCCGAGCAATATATAACTGCTAAGCTCGATGATTATGTCTGCAGTGAACACTTGCATGCCTAGACATTTGTCTGCTGTAGCTACTTGCCATATAACACAAACATTATTTTCATTTAATATCTATTGCAGTATCAAAACATAATGCTGGCCATAAATGATAAGATTCTGCGGAGGTCATCACTATTTATACTTCTAGGGAGAAATGGAAACAGGCTTCCTTGGCATGACAAAAATGTTATCACACGCACCACTCACAGGAAAAAAGAAATGACTACAGTAAAACTCCTTTTATTGAACTTTCCACTAACCAGAAATTCCCATTATCTGGAAAACTATTATTTGGAATTTAGTGTGTGCTTTTGCCTCTTGCCTTCAACCTCTCCAGGGCTCATTACATACAACAGCCTCTTTCTATCTCTTTCTGTCATCCCTTCTCTCTCCTACCATTGCTCAAGCAGACCCAACCCAACTTTGCAGCTTGACCAGATTACTTCCCCACTATTTACCACTGCGTCATAAACCAAGTCCTTTGACATCCTGTGGAGCTTCACACTTTCAGTTCAGTCAGGGTAAAGTCTCCAAATGGGTTTGTTTTGTGCATCCCCTGAAAGAATGAACTTCATTCATAAGCCAGGGTATGTTGAGCTTGAGGTCAGTCTCTCAAATTCACTGCTAATGCCCTTCTTGTGTTGTCAGAGGGAGCTTCCTTCCAGAGTTTATAAGGTGTTATAGCACAGGCAACATGTCTAAATGTGCCTGGAAGTTCCTTTTAATCAGGAACGTGGCACCCATTTTCTTGGTGTTTAATTGCATCATAAGAACGTAAGAAGTTGCCATACTGGGTCAGACCATCAAGGCCAGCAGCCTGTTTCCAACAGTGACCATGGCCAATCCAGAATACCAAGTACCTGGCAAGTACCCAAACATTAACTAGATCCCATGTTGGAAATAAGCACGGGCTATTTCCTAAATCAGCTTGACCAATAGCAGTTTATGGACTTCTCCTCCAGGAGCTTGTCCAAACCTTTTTTAAACCCAGATAAGCTAACTGCCTTAACCTCATCCTGTCAGTGAATTCAGGAGCTTAATAGTGCGCTGACTGAGAGAGAATTTTTGCCGGTTTTAAATGTGCATTGTGCTAACTTCATGTCATGCCCCCTAGTCCTTGTATTACCTGAAAGAGTAAGCAACCAATTTACATTAACCTGCTTTAATCCTTTCATGATTTTATACTTGAGGATTTTTCTCTCTCCATATGATCCATAAAATTATTGCTTGGTACTGACATTTCTGCCAGCAATACTGTTCTTGTGCTTTTCTCCTTTACCACAATATATGGTTTTCTTTAGGGATGAGCAGAGATTTAAAAAAATGTCATTTTGTGTCAGTTGCCTGGAGTCTATTTTCATTTTTTTAATGTTTTCCCCATTTTTTATATTTTGGAAAGTGTGAGCACTATTCAGAAACAGTACGAACTAAAAAGAAGGAAAAAAAAACCAGATAATTCTGAGTTTTTTTTCTATTTTGTTTTGGAAATGTTGTTGTCCTCGTTTATGTCATTTGAAATGAATGCATATTCCTAGTTTTCTTTCAGTTCAACTGTTTATACAAAAGGGTGCACAGTTTAATTTGAGAATTTGAACCACCTCTGAGAGAGAGGCAATGAAGGAGATCTGGACTGGTTGGGTTGCAGGAGTTTAGTAAGGCTGTGAAGGGGAGAGACCTCCCATTATCCAGAACAAAAACTGTTTTCCAGGATAGCCTTGGTACTGATTATTCCAGATAAAAGGTACTCTACTATATTAATAAATTAACAATGTATAAGAAAACTAAACTATAAACTGGTCATAAAATTGTTGCTCCAAGTATATCCCTTCTCTCTCCAATCAAATCAAAATTGTCATAGAAACAGAAACATGATGGCAGAAAAAGACCATATGACCTATCTAGTCTGCCTGTTGACTGGAGGTGAACCCTTGGCCTGGTGCAGGATTGGTCTGGCCCTCTGGTCGGACCCAGAGAGTACCTGCCACCAGGAGGCGGAGTGCACAAGGAGACAGAGGCTAGTTGGAGCTTCACCATTAACAGTCCGGGGTTTCTACAGGTTGAGCCCTTGGGTACCCGGACTGCCTGGACTTAGGTGGGCCTCCAGTGGTCTCCAGGAGATGTAGCAGAGAGGTGTGCCCACCAAGAGCAAGGGTGCGTGGCTGATGCAGAGTGGGTGAGCTAGACTTGAACCGGAAGCCTCAGAGACCTCAGGGAGGCATTCAGGGAGGTCTTCTGAGCGAGACAGGCAGTGCCTGTAGGTCTAGCCATGTGGAAGGGTCCAGCAAGCCCAGCATCCTGTTTCCAACAGTGGCCAATACAGGCTACAAGAACTTGGCAAGTACCCAAAAACTAAGTCTATCTCATGCTACTGATGCTAGTAATAGCAGTGGCTATTCCCTAAGTCATCTTGATTAATAGCAGTTAATGGACTTCTCCTCCAAGAACTTATCCAAACCTTTTTTAAACCGAGCTACACTAACTGCCCTAACCACAATCTCTGGCAACAAATTCCAGAGCTTAATTGTACATTGAGTGAAAAAATATTTTTTTCAGATTTGTTTTAAATGTGTTACTTGCTACTTCGTGGAATGCTCCCTAGTCCTTCTAGTACCCAAAGAGTAAATAACCGATTCACATTTACATGTCCTAGATCTCACATCATTTTATAGACCTCTATCATATCCCCCCTCAGCTGTTTCTTCTCCAAGCAGAACAGTCCTAACCTCTTTAGCCTTTCTTCATAGAGGAACCGTTCCATCCCCTTAATCATTTTGGTCACCTTTCTCTGTACCTTCTCCATTGCAAATATATTTTTTGAGATGCAGCGACCAGAAATGTACATAGTATTCAAGGTGCAGTCTCGCCATGGAGCGATACAGAGGCATTATGACATTTTCTGTTTTATTTATCATGCCCTTCCTAATAATTCCTAAAAAATGTTTTGCCTATGACTGCCACAGCACACTGAGCTGATGATTTCAATGTATTAGTCACTGTAACTCCTAGATCTTTTTCCTGGGTGGTAGTTCCTAATATGGAACCTAACTGAGTAAATACAGCATCGGTTATTTTTATGGCCAATCTTCCAGTCTCACAAGGTCCTCCTGCAATTTATCACAATCTGCTTGTGATTTAACTTCTCTGAATAATATTGTATCATCTGCGATTTAATAATCACGTGAATATATTGCTGAGATGATAAATTTTGGGGTTTAACATGCCTGGAGACACTATGTAAACATAATGGAGTACATTTTCAAAGGGGTTTCACGTGTAAATATAGAATATATGTACATATTTGGAGTCCAGTTCTGTCACTAAGGGGGTCATTTATCAAAATGCGGTAAGGTGTTTTGCATGCAAAAAGCCCCTGAAAGGCCCGTTTTAGTAGGTTTGAAGCTCCCAGAGCATAAGAGAGAGAGAGAGAGAGGCCATTATGTCCTCTCCCTAGATAGGTATTTGTATCCCTATGGGAGGCCCACCTAGTAACTCAAGGTGAGGTTTAGCTATTAGTGTAGGGGGTTAGGGGCCACTTTGACATTCAACGTGAGATGTATGAACAAAACAGTTGTCTCTTGTGAAGATTTGATAACCTACGGAGAGAGGAAACTCACCCAAAGATGATATTTGTGCAAGATTCTCTCAACCTAGCTTGATGGAATCCCTACCTGGGTAACATCAAGCTAGATGTAAAGCAGAATTATCTGGCTCATTTAGGAAGCTCCCCGGGAGCAGTGAGAGGAGAGGATCACCTTGCGGTGGCTGGAAAAAATCAGTAAGTACTGCTTGGAGAAATTTTTAAAACTTTACATTATTGGGGAGAAGAAAATTATTGGGGTATATTATTTAGGGTGTTCATGTCTTTTGTTTTAAATAGTCAGAAAGTCAGGCACCAAACAGAAGTTTGTGTGTTTGCTTTTCCCAACCCTCCCACCCCTCTCCCACCCACCCTTAGCTCATCCTTTAATTTATAGGCAGGTGTCACTTTCACACATTTTTTTTAAATTAGCCTTTTAACTTAAACTCAGAAATTCCCCACACCTTATCAAGAGTTTGATCATTCCCTTGTAGGTCACTAGCAGATATAAAGGGGCGGATTTTAAGAGCCCTGCTCGCCTAAATCCGCCCAAAACCGGGCGGATTTAGGCGAGCAGGGCCCTGCGCGCCGGGAAGCCTATTTTACATAGGCCTACCGGCACGCGCAGAGCCCCGGGACTCGCGTAAGTCCCGGGGTTCTCCGAGGGGGGTGTGGCGGGGGCGTGGCGGGGGGCGGGCCCGGTCGTCGCAGCGTTTCGGGGGCGTGTCGGCAGCGTTTTGGGGGCGGGTATGGGGCGTGGCTACGGCCCGGGGCGGTCCGGGGGCATGGCCGCGCCCTCCGTACCCGCCCCCAGGTCGCTGCCCGGCGCGCAGGAGGCCCGCTCGCGCGCGGGGATTTACACCTCCCGGAGGGAGGCGTAAATCCCCGGAGAAAGGTAAGGGGGAGGTGTAGACAGGGCCGGGCGGGTGGGTTAGGTAGAGGAAGGGAGGGGAAGGTGAGGGGAGGGCGTTAGAGGATTCCCTCCAAGGCCACTCCGATTTCGGAGCGGCCTTGGAGGGAACGGGGGTAGGCTGCGCGGCTCGGCGCGCACCGGCTATACAAAATCCATAGCCTTGCGCGCGCCGATCCAGGTTTTTAGCAGATACGCGTGGCTCCGCGCGTATCTACTAAAATCCAGCGTACTTTTGTTTGCGCCTGGAGCGCAAACAAAAGTAGGCTATTCGCGCTCCTTTTAAAATCCGCCCCATAGTGAATACACGAATACATTTAAAGGACCCTAATATTATGCAATCCTACACCCATAGCAACCTAAAACTTAACTAGGAACTGAACAAATTTAAGATGAAGGCAGCAGTCCAGCAACAAGGGGAGGGCCCTCCCAGTCTTTTGCATTTTGTCACATGAATGATTTTTTTACCCACCTGTGAGTAGTTGTGTGTGTGTGCATCTGATGCAAAGAGCTCCTGTCTCTCAGAGAACGAGTCCAATCTCTGGAGGAGCTGAGGCAGACAGAGAGGTATATAGATGAGACCTTCAGGGACATAGTAGCCAAGTCCCAACTCCAGTCTGGCATCTCTGATGCCTTGGAGGAGGAAGGTCTCATGTTCTGGGTAACCCCAGAACAATAGGGTACAAGGCCCTCTCCAATACAAAAAAAGGAGATTTTCTCTGTATGGAGTGCTCCAGTGCGAAGTGTAACTGGTACGGTCTCACACATCATGTCGCCCAGCAAGGGCTCCCCATGAATGGAAGACAACAGTAGTGGATTTGTTAAATTGATGAGAGGAATCCTCAGGCATTCCACCAAATGTCTAGTAATGAAATTACCTCCTACCCCTGAGTCCATCAGGGCAGGAGTCTGAACCGTGACTGGTCCATAAGTCAAAGAGACTGGAAGAGAAAATGGAGGAGAGGATGCGGCAAGTCCCACGAACAGTCTTTCCACTGGACTTGAATTCATTCATTCTCCAGGCAAAATGGGGCATGTAGAGACATCACGGTCGGACTGACCACAGTACATGCACTGTCCCTGTTTTTCCCGGAATCTTCTCTCCTTAGAGGTTAAGTGACCATGACCAAGTTGCATCGGTTCCTCTTTATCAACTGCAGGAATTGCTGGACCCATCTGTAAAACAGGGGTACTACCCTGTTTCAACCCAGGTAATACCTTAGGCGGGAGTTCCTTCACCTTATCTCGAAGCCACCGGTCGATCCGAGTAGCTAAGGCTATCAATTCCTCCAGTGAGTCAGGTGTCTGACGAGCAGCCAGTTCGTCCTTCACGTGGGTATCCAGACATCTGCAAGAGTGTCTTCAAACATCTGAGGTCCCAGCGAAGTTCCGCTGCAAGAGTTTTAAATTCTATGGCAAATTCAGCCAGGGATCTGTTGCCTTGCTTCAAGTCCACTAAAGTAAACCCGACAACAGATATACAAGCAGGGTCATGAAAAACGGATTTAAACAAGTCCTTAAATCCTTCTATGTTCTGCAAAATAGGGTCCTTGTGTTCCCACAAGGTAGATGCCCATGACAAGGCTCTCCCATCCAAGTATGACAGAATGTAGCTGGTCTTAGAGAGGCCTGTGGGGAAACAATGAAGGTTGTAAAGTGAAATGCAAGCTGCACTGGTTCAAACAGCCCTGAGTCTTCTGGAGTTCTCCAGAGAATCGAATAGGCACCGCCAGTGGAACAGCAGTCTTTAAAGTTATCTCCTGTAACTGACTTTCTTGGGTAGAAGCTGTGCCTTGTATCTTCTGGGTGTGAAGCTGATGAAAGGCTGCAGTAAGTTTCTCCAAGATTTCTTGCTATTCTGAGATGCGTTGAGCCAGGCTTGGAATAGCCTGCAAAGCAGAAAGATGAGCCGGGTCCATGGCTACTGACATCCAATACCTTAGCTGGGTTCCTGGGAGTACTGCTTCTCCAAATTTTAAAGCCAGATTCACTGGAGTTAGCAATCTGTTATCGACTCCGCTAGGGTTTAGCAATCTGTTAGAGTTGCTCTCCCAGAGGGGAGGGGCTAGCAATGAACTCAGCTCTTGAAATGTGAGAGATGAGCATTCTAATGTGAAATGGTGAATCCTTGGGCCGATGGCAGATGACAGCGCCCTCAGGAAGATATCATGAGAGGGACCACCAATTAGGCTGGAGAATGGAGACAGACACAGATAGTTCTTTATTAGACAGGTAGTAGAACCACCAGAGGTGGCAGTAGTGAGCTGATGTGCCTGGCAGGGCTGAAGTCCCTCAGATCCTGGAACTGCTATCTCCAGGTTTGCTGAGCTGTAGAGAGAGACTCATAGATAGTGAGTAGACAGGGTATGCTGGATACATAACAAGAAGTAGATGATACACTCACATAGATTAATAAGAAGTCTCAGTAGCTGGAGAGAGTTAGGCCCTCGAGGAGCGAGTTCCTGGTTCCAGGGACAGCTCTGAGAGAGCGATGGTAACTCACAGTTATCTATCTCTGTAATGGTTTCTAGGCAATAGAGAATAAGTATATTCAGGAATAGGAGCCTCTAGGCGAGTACTGGTTCCTATATGCAAACTGAAATAAGAACTCACAATATCTGTATATGAAATAGCTTCTGAAATAGAAGAGAGTCTTTGGAGGGTTTTAGGAACATGGGCCCTCGAGGAGCGAGTACCGGTTCTATCTGCAAACTGTAATAATAACTCACGGTCACCGTACCTGTGATAGCGTCTTTTACAGAAGAGAATCTTCAGTTCTAGGAACATGGGCCCTCGAGGAGAGAGTACCGGTTCCTATATGCAACTGGAATAGAAACTCACAATGTTCACGTCTGCGATCGCTTCCAGACAATAAGGAGTCTTCTGAGTGTTCAGGGACATAGGCCCTCGAGGAGTGAGTACTGGATCCCGTCTTAGCAATCTGAAAACAAGAAAAGAGAGCGAGGCCCCCGAGGAGTGGGTACCCCAAGTAAGCCCAAGGAGGCAGAGTAGATTGGACGAATCCTTGCTAACTCAATTCATAAGCGTAAGCAAAGACCTTTTATGTTGGAAGCAGATGACGCACTATGGGGGGACACCCTTGCTGGTACAAACTTCGGAGCATGCACACGCCCTACATCATCAGGAACATGGCTGATCCGCAGCATCAGGCCAGTCCGGGGATGCCAGAAAGAAGCGGCATGGAGACGCCGCAGCAGCAAGCCATCCATCATACCCAGAGGGAGTCGCCAAAGAGGTAGAGAAGGTGAAGCGAGGGCAAAAAGCAGGCAGGAACGCAACAGTAATAAAATAAAAATCTGCTTATAGAGTCATACCCTGAAGAATTCAAGTGCTCACACAATATCACACACCATCAAATGCTTGAGTAAACAAGTAGGTTTTCAACAACTTCCTGAATTTTAACACAGAAATCTCTTCCTTTAATACAAACAGAAGGACATTCCAGAGGAGAGGGCCATGAATGTAAAATAATCTTTCTTGTGCCCAATCTTCCAGTCTTGCAAGGTCCTCCTATAATGTATCACAGTCTGCTTGTGATTTAACTACTCTGAATAATTTTGTATCATCCGCAAATTTGATAACCTTACTTGTCGTATTCCTTTCTAGATCATTTATATATATATATATATTGAAAAGCACCGTCTAAGTACAGATCCCTGAGGCACCCCACTGTTTACCCTTTTCCACTGAGAAAATTGACCATTTAACCCTACTCTCTGTTTCCTGTCTTTTAACCAGTTTGTAATCCACGAAAGGACATCGCCTCCTATCCCATGACTTTAGTTTTCATAGAAGCCTCTCATGAGGGACTTTGTCAAATGCCTTCTTAAAATCCAAATACACTACATCTACCAGTTCACCTTTATCCACATGTTTATTAACCCCTTCAAAAAAATGAAGCAGATTTGTTAGGCAAGACTTCCCTTGGATAAATCCATGTTGACTGTGTTCCATTAAACCATGTCTTTCTATATGCTCTATGATTTTGATCTCGAGAATAGTTTCCACTATTTTTCCCAGCACTGAAGTCAGGCTCACTGGTCTATAGTTACCCGGATCGCCCCTGGAGCCTTTTTTAAATATTGGGGCTACATTGGCCACCCTCCAGTCTTCAGGTACAATGGATGATTTTAATGATAGGTTACAAATTTTAACTAATATATCAGAAATTTCATTTTTGAGTTCCTTCAGTACCCTAGGATGCATACCATCCGGTCCAGGTGACATGTGAGTATGTGTGAGAGAGGATAAAGTTTGTGGTCCCCCACCCCGCCAACCTCCTAATTCTTGACAATCTCAGGGTGACTGGAAATCAAGATTTCCCAGGTATGGACAGCAACGGTTTTTTCTTTTTATCCTTTTAGTTTTAATTATTAGGTGTTATTTGATATGTGTGCTGTTTTGAAATATTTTATTGTGCTTAGGAATTTTTTTTTAATGTATATGATTTTAATTAATAGGTTATTCTATTTGTCAGTAGTTTTAAAATATTCTTTTATTAGTATCGTTTTACTTTTATAATTGATGCTTTATTTTTTTTTATGAGGAATGGTGGTTCTGTTTTTCCATTGTAACACACAGTCTGGCTTCTTGGAGTTTCCATTTCAGTTTTTGCCTGCATATTGCTGGTTCTAATTTGTGATCCCATATTCTGTATTTGGTGAGGAAATGTGTCTGCTCTGTGCGTGTGACCAAGATGAGAGATTCTGCTAGAGTGTAGTGTCAGTGAGGAGATCTATAGCAAGCGGGTTTATTTTGTTTCACCAGTAGGTGGTGTATTGGTATTCTGGGACCCAGTGTAATATTTACCTGTGCTTTTTCATAGGTAGGGTTCTTGTTGTTTGAATCCTTAGGGGTAGATTTTCAAATACCACGAATAGGCGTACTTTTGCTGGCTCATCAGGCGCAAGCAAAAGTACGCGGGATTTTAGTAGATACGCGCGTATCCGCTAAAATCCTGGATCGGCGCGCGCAAGGCTATCGATTTTGTATAGCCGGCACGCGCCGAGCCGCGCAGCCTACCCCCGTTCCCTCCGAGGCCGCTCCGAAATCGGAGCGGCCTCGGAGGGAATCCTCTAACGCCCTCCCCTCACCTTCCCCTCCCTTCCTCTACCTAACCCACCCACCTGGCCCTGTCTAAACCCCCCCCTTACCTTTGTCGGGGGATTTACGCCTCCCGGAGGGAGGCATAAATCCCCGCGCGCCAGCGGGCCTCTTGCGCGCCGGGACGCCCCCGGACCGCCCCGGGCCGTAACCACGCCCCCGGGCCCGCCCCCGAAACACTGCCGACACGCCCCCAAAACGCTGCGCCGACCGGGCCCGCCCCCGACACGCCCCCCTCACCAAACCCCGGGACTTTCGCGAGTCCCGGGGCTCTGCGCGTGCCGGTAGGCCTATGTAAAATAGGCTCATCGGCGCGCAGGGCCGTGCTCGCCTAAATCCGCCTGGATTTGGGCGGATTTAGGCGAGCAGGGCTCTTAAAATCCGCCCCTCTGTGTTACTACTGTTACATTATGATAGGTTTGCCGCATAGATTGTGAATGCCTTTTTTGCAGGGTTTTTTGTGTTTGCTCACATTCCCCTAGATACATGAAAATGCTATAAATTTTGCATGAATAATGCCTGTGATAAGGAAAAGGAGTGTGGTTAGGGTAACTTTTTGAGGGGGGTAGAGAAAGTGAGAAACAGAGACTGAAAGCCTCTTTATAAGGCTTACATATGTCAACTATTTATAACACTATAGGAGGGTCATCAAGTTACTGAAGGTGAGATTTTAGTGGTGTTCTAGGGTTTTGGGGGCCAGTTTTACAGTCACAGTGAGACTTACAAACAGCACAGTACATCTCATTGGAGATATGATGTTATTTGGAGTGAGGAAAGGTAAACAAAGATGAGATTTCTACAGTTCTCTCACCCTAGCTTGATGCACTCTCTACCAGGGCGAGGGAACATTGCAGAAATCTTAACTTTGTGTACCTTTCCTCACTCCAAATAACATCTAATCTTCACGGATGTGTAATGTGCTGTTCATACATCTCACTGTGAATGTAAAACTGAGGCTCTCTGTACTCTACTCCACTCCACTCCACTCCAGTTCCTTCTCCCTCTCCCCTGCCCAAAACAGAATTTGTGAAAAATCCCATTTTGAGCATAATAAGATGTAGTTATTTATTTCCAGCACTTTACCTGCGATAGCATGTATAATGCATGCGTTGTGCTATTGCAAGCCGCATTACCACATCTCATTTTCATTTACTCTTCCCAAAATCCCCAAATCTGCCCATCTGAATAAATTTTGCAAATTTGCACACGCAGCATATTAACACATGCGCTATAGCATTACCACGGGCGTTAGGATCTTAACGCGGTTTGATGAATGACCCCTGTATGTGTCTGGCAGTGGAAGGTGTTTGTGCTGCTATTACTGTGAGGTTACACCAGAATTTTACTCCTGTGGGAATTCTGTGCAAACAATTTTAAAATTCACAGAAAAACAAAATTCTGCAAAATTCTGCATATTTTATGTTGGCTAAAATAACACAATTTTCATGACAGTCTTTAAATAATTACAGTTTAAATTAATACAGAAAAAAGGTTTTACTTAAAGATACATAATTTTAAATATTTTGAGCAGAATTTCCCTAGAAATTCACTGTAAGAGTGTCCCTTCTACTCTCTCTCCGTACTCCCCTGGCCACTTTGCCCTCTCAGGCCCCAACTCCTCCACCTGCCAGTATCTCTCCCCTCCTCCTCTAGGCTCAACCCCTTCTACTCTATCGTCACTCCCAGAGTTTGACTCCATTCTCAGTACTGTCCCTCTGTCTCTCACAAACATGCTCCCTCTCACTAGTGCACATACACAAACTCTCATACAGGCTCACTCTCATACAGGCTCACTCTCTCGCCACACACATCCCCTCATACAGGCTCCCTCTCTCTTGCATACAAACTACACAAGTTCCCTTTCTCTCTCATGCATACACCCTCACACAGATTACCTCTCTCTCAAACACCCCTTCACCCAGACTCTCTCTCACACATACACAATCCCTTCATACAGGCTAGCACCCTCACATACACATGATCCCTTTTTCAAACACTCAGGCTCTCAGCCTCTCACACACATACACACTAGAGATGTGAATCGGAACCGGAATCGGTTCTGATTCCGGTTCCGATTCACATCATTTTTTTTTTTCGTCCGGCCCGATCGCAGTTTTGTTTATCGGCTGCGCCTGAGCCGATAAACAAAAAACCCACCCCGACCCTTTAAAACTAATCCCTTAGCTTCCCCCATCCTCCGGACCCCCCAAAAAACTTTTTACAGGTACCTGGTGGTCCAGTGGGGGTCCCAGGAGCAATCTCCCGCTCTCGGGCCGTCGGCTGCTACTAATAAAAATGGCGCCAATGGCCTTTGCCCTTACCATGTGACAGGGTATCCGTGCCATTGGCCGGCCCCTGTCACATGGTAGGAGCACTGAATGGCCCGCGCCATTCTCTGCCACAGTGGTGCCGATCGGCTTTTGCCCCAACACATGGCCCTTTTATATCAGCCCCATGTGAGGAGGCCGCCATAATGTGTTTTTCCCCCTTTCCCCATGATATTTTTTCTTGCTGAAGTTTTTTGAAAAAAAAAAAAAATACCATGGGGAAGCTGCTGCAGTATTTTACTGTGAAAGGGAAAAATACCCCAGGAACACCCCTTGTAGTATTTGTTCCTTCCCAGAACCCAGCATTTTCCCCATTACATGATAAGGCCATTTTGGTTTTAGTGATTGATTGTCCAGGAGCCTAGGGGGTGCTGTAGGCCCTACTAGACCACCAGGGACCCTCTAGACTACCAGGTATGCCTGGGGAAATGGGCTAGGGTGGGTGAGGGTGTTGAGAGTGTGGCTGCCTTCTACTAGGGAGATGCAGGTATATGGAGCTGAGGGGGGTCTTCTTTGATAAGGGGGGATAGGATAGACAATGGTGCATCCCCATGCAACTTTCAAATTCTTGATTTTTTATATTTTTTTCACAGGGCTAGCTCTACAGGTGGCAGGATGAGGGGTGTGCAGGCTTCTTCCCAACCCCCCCCCCCCCAAGTGGGGATTATACATGTTGGGAGGGGGACTTTAGGGTTGGCTTGGCCCTTTTAGAAGCATCTCGGAAACATCATGATGCATGTTAGTGCCCCAGTACTAAATTGTAGCTAACTTTTCAGAAAATAACGTGGCTTGCGTTGTTTGAAGCAAGTCATGTTATTTTCTTTACATAAAATTAGGTAGTTACAATGTGCAAAGCATATGCAAGCAAAGCAGATGATTTACATACAGTTGGATTTTGGGAAAAATACACAATGTTTGCCTTGATAAGTTTTTAATTGCATGAGAAACAGCGTTTTTCACGTGATAAATGCTTAGCACAGCATAATAAATCTACCTCGGTCTTGCCACCAGATGTCACTGTCCCAGAACATACTTTGAAAAGAGCCATCCGTACCCTCAGTCCCTCCCACCTGGAGAGTCTGGATTGGATGCTTGAAGACTATTTAGCCCAGCTATTTTAAGAAACCGTGAGTTCAGTTTGAGGAAGCAGTCAAGGAGTAAAGATGTATTTTTTTTTACACACTCTGATGGGGCCTCCAAGCTTCACCCAAAGGAGTTTATTTTAGAAGTGACGCCTCCCAGTTCACTCCCTGCCTGAGGGTGCTTCTTATAATTTACAGAAAGATAGATTGGTAAGCCTGATACCCTTTAGGGACAAAAGGGCTCTAACCAGGGGACCACAGACCTGTGAGTCTGCTCTAAACCCTAGGTGGGCAAGCACCAGTGATGGACGCTGCTGCGAGAGACAGTGAGGGCAGAAGAGAGATCCAGTTTAAGCTTTAAAGTATTTTTGGACTTACGAAGAATTCCCCATTGGGATTGCAGAGCGGAGAACTTGCCTGATCCCACAGACTTTTCCTCAAGAGAAGTTCCCCAGAAAGATCAGAGAATAAAGGACAAAAGAATCATTAAGGAAGGAAGAAAAAGAGCAGGAGACCCCCATCTGGATCTCTACAACCAAAGGACCAGGATGGGCTGGGTGTTTGAGAAGAAGATGTTCAAAGGTAATATTGTTTTTCAGTAAAGACAGGGACAGCTCCACTAGGATTCCTGCACAGCCACTGGGAGAGTTTGTACAATTAAGATCACCATGGGCTTTACCCAGAGGTTTGGTAAAAGGACACCTACCTACCCAGAATTATAACTGCACCATCAGTCAGATGTAAATTCACCCGTCTGGATAATGGACTTTATGTTATGAATATTAATCAGTAAACTTTATTTTAACACCCAGACCTGGTTCTGTCTGACTCATTTCAGCCTCTCACCTCATGAGAAGCATCAATACAGTATCCACACACTGGCGACCTTTTCTCATCGTCTGGGCCATACGCGAGAGCTTTCCCCGATAAAAAGAGCCTCCCCCCAGGGATAAGGAGTCCAGTGTGGGAGTCATCTGTGAGCCGGAGCAGCCCCTGAAAATATAAATTAGTTATGTGCCGAAGGAGCAACAATTCTCCAAAAAAAAAAAATGGATTACAAACCCTTTAGATTTAAGCCCTCTGGTGACAGGGAAATACCTGCGGTACTGAATGTAACTCGCCTTGAGCTACAATGAAAAGTAATGTGCATGAAAAATAATGCAGACACTTGGTTTGCAAAAGAATGCATGTAACTCCAGCCATAGGAACACCTCCACTCAGTCCAGATAAACTTACGTGCAAACAGGATACACAAGTTTATCTGCATATGGGCAGACAGTTTTCAAAAGGCCTTTTCTGCGGTAATAAGAGAGAAGCCTCATGATCTTCAAATTATAAAGAGATTTCTTATTTATCTAGATGTCCATGATTAGCTGCTGTGCAGCTGTGCTAGTTAGCTGGACAAACTTATCCGGCTAACTAGCACTGTATATTCAGCATTAGCCAGATAAAGTTAACCAGCTAACTTTACGATAGTCCTATGGCCCGACCAGAGTTGGCTGACTAATTCAGCTGGCTAACTCTAATTATTGATTTAGCTGGTTACTTTATCTGGTCAAGTCGACTCCTCCCCAATCCGTCCATTGCCTGCCCCTGACTTAACTGGATATGTGACTTATTCGGTAAAGTGGCGCCCATTGATCCTAGCTGGATATTCAACGTATCCACTAAGTGTGATTTTGAGAATCGGCCTCTTAGAGATTGGGCAATTTAAATTATCTTGCATCTCATCCAGGAGTAGTGTGGCCTCAGGAAGGGAATGAACTTCCTGGTTCCTGTGCTCTGTGATTCCCAGCATGCTCCAAGAGACTATATCAACATGTCAATGCACTTAGTAGTGGGAAACTTGGCTAAATCTAATCTCACAATGCAGAAATGTGCTTCTGTTTGGGGACAAAGAACATTTTAATCTTTCCAGAGTACCATAGTTTTTTCAGTGACGTAAGATGGATATTTGTGTGATTAGAAAATCCTAAAAAATCCTCATTTGAAAGGGAGTGACAAAGTAACAAGATATGAAAAGGGGTCAGTCATAATTCCAATGCATCTCCTGTGCTTTTCTGTCTGTCTCTTGAGAAAAGAGCTTGTAGATATAATAATTTTCCAGATTAAATATGCGGTTAAACATTTCTTTTAACAGTAATTTCTTAAGATTGTTGAATGCACTGATTATATTTAATTTTTAATGCATTAATAGCATTCTGATTTTCAACTGGTACAAAAATGTATTTTTCCACTTGTTATTATGTATCTTAATTAATTACTAAACTATATATTGTATTTTCTGGGCAACAATTTTAGCAATTAGTATATATACATATAACACATATTTAAACTTTTTAAGTTGAATAAGGGACATAATACATGACCTTCAGCACCATGTACCCAGGTATGGGCTGCAAATCAAATCAGTAGAGTCAGTCACAAATTTCTGTTTAGCACTATATTTGTATAGGTTCATGCCCAGTCAAAATGTTGTCCTTTAGTCATACAGTTGAGTGTATGTACAAAGAACAGAAGCACTAGAAAAAATTAAAAGTTAAAATATTAGTTCATATATTGTAGACTTTTAGGCATAGTGCTAAAAAGAAAGAAAAACAAGTAGGACATCTAGTGTTAAATTCTGGAACTACAACATCATCTATTCCTTATTCATAAATTTTACTCCTACCATTTGTAGCATATAAACAAAATATATTCTCAAGATGCTTAAAGCTATGACAAGAACAGTGGTGGGGATTTTGAAAACACAATTCAAATTGAAAAGTCAGGTTTTCAAAAGTTTGAATTACAACTTTATACTTCAAATACTATAGCATCAATCAGGATGTCAGTTTGCTACTTATCTTGTAATAAAGTAGTGAAGTTACCATGATAGTCCACATGGATAGATAAGAATAAATATCAACCTAATGCTGTAGAAGCTGTCATTTTATTGGACTAACTTATTGCATTTGCGAACCTTCGGGGGCTATATTCCCTTTAAGAGGTCAAATGGCAAATGAACCATGCTCAAGTATAGAAATAAATTACAGGTTGTATTATGGTGCTGTTCATTCTCGAAGCTATAAAAACATACAGTATCACCCATTACCAGACCTGGTCCCCTTGTAGCTCTAAGCTTTGCAACAATACAAACTATAATTTACTTGTATATCCTGGTCTCCCTGCAATTCTCATACAACCCAAAACTTGTATATCCTCCATAGTTCATTCTACCCTCACCTGATGAAAACCCTTAAAAGGAGGCCACAAATCTATTAAGTTGGTCCAGTGCTTTGTTGACCTTTATGTCTACTTATCTTTAAAATTCATATTCCCTTTAAAACAGAAGTAAGTTGATGATAGTGGTAATTCCTCTCATGAATGAAAGTGTTGAGGTTATTGTATTTCAAATACCTGCATTTTTTTTTAAATAAACAAATAAAAACTAAAAGACTACCAGCATACAATGTTATCACGCTAAAATGTATCCAGCTAACTTTGGCTGGATATTTAGTGGTGTAGCTACACCATCAAATATAACTGACTATCAAAACTTTATCTAGGACTACTCTACCGCATGACCCTGCTGGAGTTAGCTAGATAGCTTATCCAGCTAACTTAACTATGCCAAGAATTGCCCCTATATTATCCATCTATAATTTGGCCAGATAAGTGCCCCAAATATACAGATGTTGGCATTTAGCCGGATCACTCATCCTCCTAAATGCCTTTATATATATGGACCCCTATATGCAGAAGTCTCAGATCCCCCCAAAAGTTATGTTAACTTGTATGAAAACCCAATCTATTTAATATTGCACTAGTTCATCTAACACAGTGGTTCTCAACCCTGTCCTGGGGAACCCCCCAGCCAGTCGGGTTTTCAGGATATCCACAATGAATATGCATGAGAGAAAATTTGCATACACTGCCTCTAAAACATGCAAATTTTCTCTCATGCATATTCATTGTGGATATCCTGAAAACCCGACTGGCTGGGGGGGTCCCCAGGACAGGGTTGAGAACCACTGATCTAACAAGTCTCTACATTGTACCAAAGAGCATATCATCTGGCATATTGGGGTTATGTGTTTTAAATTAAAGATGCTTCCACAAAGAACAATAATTTTCAGTAACACTGGAATGGACTATAACTCTACAATGAACTTTTCTGCCTGGGATTCATTTTACTTACACTGCTACTGTATATGCTCCAAATTCAATCAATTCTAGATTTAGCATAAAAACAGGCTTGTATTGATGAAAATATTCCAAACATTACATCTTGGTAATTTTTCTAATAAAAAATAACAGATGATGTCTCTAGCCCTAGACAAAACAACAGCAAAAGCAGCTTTGATTTGAGAATTAAAAATAAATACTGGGCAAACAAATTTTATAAAAATTCTGAGCAGATCAACACATTGCTTATAGTAACAAGTAATCTACAGACTGTCTTTATTTGCAACATATTCATCTCACTCCTTTAGATACAGACATACTTACTTACCTAACAAGATATTCTTTGCTACATCTTTGTTTCTTTTTAGTTTATTGTTATGTCCGCAGCTCGAGGAAGTTTCCTGTGAGCCACAGGACTCATCTTTCCCCGGCGTCTCTGACTCGGTAGGATGCTGCTGGCCTCCTTAGTGGGCAAACACGCCAACATTGCAGGATTTAAAGGGCTCGCGGTGGGAAAGCCCCCGCGGTGCCTTCTGATGATATCATCAACCTCTTCCTTCTTAAGGCTGGCGCAGACTCTCTCCCAAAGCCTCAGCACAGGACCAGCTACTTTGTAGTGTGTGTTGTCAGCCCAGCCTGATCCTGTCTCGTCAGCCTTGTTTGACTTTCCTAGCTCCTCGGATGGATATCCGGTACTGACCTTAGTTTGGACACTTGTCTCACCTGATAGCTGCCTGCCTCTGACCTCTGCTTGGATTCTCAGCTCACCTGATAGCCACCTGCCTCTGACTCCTGCCTGGACTTCTCTCTCGTCTGTTAGCTGCCTGCCTTGACCCTAGCCTGGCCCTGAATTCTGCTACCTCGTCTACTCCCAGAGACCCTCACCTAAGTCCTGCTGGCCCCGGCACCCAAAGGCCCAACCTGAGGGAAACAAGGGCTGATATAGGTGAAACCTAACTCTGGTCTCTGCCATGCCTGGGTCTGCCTGCTGGTGGTGAGGACCAGTGTGGGCCCCTCTGCACAGGTAGAGTCAATCTCACCCCAGTCTAAGCATCCACAGACACAATACTTATTTAAGGGCCAGATTCATTAAGACTTTTCTCCCATTTTGAGTCTATGGGAAAAACCCTTAAAATGTCAACATCTTAGATGCTTAAAAATACCACCAAATTTACATTCTCACTTTGATGATAATTATTATCCTTACACGCACCCCTTAAATCATTTACTAAAAATTATTCTTTTTTCCCTTGTTTTGGGTACCATGGTATAAATGTCACCTGCACACTACAAAATGAAGCTCTGCAAAATAACCCTAAAGTGAATGTCTCTTTTGCTATCATACATCTAAAACACCCGTAAAAGATAGATCCTTTGTCCACAATTGTAAGAACAACAGATAAACAGTGCACTTGCTAACAAAACAAAAAACAAGTATTTTAACATAGAAGCCCACAAAAAAACAATAATCATAAGTCCTTATAAATCACATTAAGATAAAGACCCCCAGGCCCATCTAATCTGCCCATTAACCTTTCCTGTTACAAGACCACAGAGTCCACTTGATTTGATTCATTTCCTCTCAACTACGAATCCTTTCTGCTTATCCCATGCTTTCTTGGATTTTAATTTCTTTTATAGAAATGTAAACAAATGATAATTGTGAAGCAATAGTATAGTAAGGCAAAGATGCCTTGGGTGTGCATAAATGTGTGTGTGTGTGTGTGTGTGTGTGGGGAAGCATACAAGAACTCACAAACTGAACGGATTCCAAATACTTTTGCATATTCCAACTTCTGTCTTTAAAGAAAGCACTTACAGAATTCATCACATTTTCACTCCGAGGGCACTGTTGCTTATCTTGCAATAAGCCTTACCAATCAGTGCTTGAAAACATTCTTACCTGTTTAGTACCGTGTCTAGGAGAACAAAACATTCAGAGCATGATGTGCTAGAGGGGCTTCCTGGGATCGCTTAGATAATTTTGTGAAAGCAAACATGAGTCTCTCCTGGAGTGAAACAGAACCAGCAGGAGCTGCTTGGAGTGAGAAGTTAGTAGCACAGCACTGCATATAGGTTCTCAAGGTACTATTTCCGTAAGAAGAATTTTTCCATTTCAGCTTTGATACTTCACAAGAGGTTAATGCACTCCTTCCTTCACTCTGTGATGTAGCCCCCTTCTCTGGGGAGTGCCAGTGAATTAGGTTTCCATATGTAATAGGAGTCTCTGACTGCCTTCCTTCCTCTCTGCCTATCTTCTTTATCTGTTTCTTCCTCTCCAGCTCTGTCTCTGTTTCTCTTATTGAGCACTTGAATTATATATGGTGGCTTGACTGAGAGTTGCTCAAACAGTTTGAAGAGACAACTGAAAAACACTTTAGGGGGAAAAATACTGAAAAGGAAAGCATACATTTTAAATCTATAAATAATATTAACACAATTCTACATCAACTGGCCAGTGTTGAAAAAGAAAAATAGATTTTTAATCCTCTCAGTACTTTGTCCCTATAAATAGATGGCTCAGGTGTAGCTTTATTTTTCCTGCTTATGACATCATCAGACAAAAGCCAGGGCATTATAAGGTCATGGGCAGGGAGAACACTACTTGGGTTTCATAAGCCATTTTCATTGATTAATAACTGAGAGGTTAACAAAGATTGACACTAATTGGAATACTGAGTGTATATTAACTGCAAGTCACATGGACTGCAAGCTTTTCATTCTTACAAAGTGACTTTTAGCAGTCTAAAGATTCTTTAATGTTATAGTTAGTGCAATGGTGCAATAATTTAGGGTTGGATTTTTTTTTTTTTCAAGATAGCTTGCTGTATTCAGGAAACATCCTCTTTGATTTAAAAAATGAACTTGGGGTTTTATGATTTATTTTCAAGCCATAGAAACCAAGAGGAAAAAACAATCATTCCAACCAGAGAAGAAGATGGGCACGGAAGACGGGTCTCTCACTATCACAAAAGCGCATCCGCAGAGTAACAGTCCTGTCAAATAAACTGCCCATATCACATAAAACTTTCCTCCTTCATAGACATCCCTTCTACAGTATGAGTACAAATAGAAAGCTGACATGCAAAGCAGAAACAAGAAAACTATCCTTTATCAAATATTTCAGCAGACATATTTTGTAATGCAGCTACCATAAGGTAAAAATGTAGCGAATTGACTCCTAAGTTCTTTTTTCACAGAGAGTTTGCCGAATAGAAATAATCTTCAGCAAGACACTATATTTTTTACTTTATTTGAAAGTATCATGTTCCCAGAAAAAACCTAAGAAATAATACCTTTGCCTGACTGCTCATTCATTTATTTACCTGCCAATTTTCCTTTTATTGCCTTGTTAAAAAAAACAATGAAATGTCATTTTGACATCTCAGGTACTAATTATGATCATTATGACTTAAGCAAAACATTTGTTCAGAATAGTTGTTCTTTTTTTTTTTTTTAATCAGTACAGGATGAAACTCAAACTGAAAATAACTAACATATAAATTTTGAACACCTAGATAATATTTATCATGTTTAAAGATTGACATACTGATTACTTTTCTGTACTTGAGTGTATATAAATGGTGAGAAAGACTGCATTCTCATCTCATAAAAACAATCTTTTCTACAAATCTCCTGTGTATAATTTTACTCCCCAGATTTTTTCATGTGCAGTATCTTTGGATAGTAATTTTCTATTCAAGGAATATGTCACAGATTTAATTTTTAATTAGGAACTTGGGTCGTGAGCTGTCCATGGTGCTGAGAAGACAGACATTTCATGCCTTCGTTTTTACAGAAATTAAGATTTATTTTAGAAGCCTTGTTTCAAGCATATGCAGTAACAGCCATTAAACACTGTAGATGAGACATATATACACAAATTAAGATCTTGTAAGCTATTTTAAAATCTCTGTTTGAAAGTCAAGTATTACAACAGCTGTTAATATTTTGAAATAATCAATTGGTATTCATGTTTACTTTTCGTTGATCATATTGAGTTAATGTGGATGCGTTACGCTCCACAGCAAAAGGTTCCACTGAAATTTAGCAAATAAATATTATATCTACTTTTCAAAATCAGGAGCATAATAGAAAAATATAAGAGAATATTGCTGTTTTGTCAATAATCCAGCTAAACTTTGAAACCAGAGATAATATATCTGAGCCACCTTCTGATATTTTTCTTCAGCTCTTGTAAACACAGGGCGTTGGTTCTCTGTGCTATTTGATTATCTCACATCTTCACAAAAAAGAATATCTGTTTCAAGTACTATGAAAATATGTAGAGCTGCTATTTAGACATCAACTAAGCACAAATTAGCATATTGGGAAAAAAATGCATATATATATATATATATATATAATAAATTAAGTTGTTTTTATAAATAATAAAACTTCATAATTGATAAAAACCTGTATATTATGCCTTAAAAAATTGACAGCTCCTCAATGTGGTCTGATATTTCCAATAAACTCACATGTGTTTTGCCAGTTTTGATAATTTTTGCATGAATAACATAAGTCTTATAGTAAGATCATATTTACAGAATGAAGACTGTGCAGTGGTTACAGTGCAGAAATGTTTTGCAGGCTGAGATCAAATAAAAATGTATTACCTTTATCAAAAACTAGTTTCCATTGCAAATAAAAGGAAAAACGCGTAATTAAAAAACCTGCGAATCTTCAGACAGTAAATAACTAGAAACCGCAAAGCCTCATGTTCTTTCTACTATAGCATTAGTTGCAAACATTAACCTTCAAGTTCACCTTCATGTAAATATTAGTAAAGTATGTTTTACCTGAATAAGACTTCCTCAAGCCCAAAGCCATGCTTCTCTGTGAGCTGCTGCTAGCAGACAGTTTCTACATTGGCAGCAGCCACATAGACTAGATCAGAGAAAGTTTAAGGCATTTTAAAAGTATTCTCTAAGGTACTGGCCTGGACCATCAAGCCCATACTAGCGGTATAGAGAGATCATTAATGGGCATTAGTGACAGGCCATTATGACTTTCAGAGATCATTAATGATTCATTACGTGGCAATAGTCTTCTGGCAATATCAAAACGCTTCTTGGGCTTGAAATGTTCTTCCCACCCCTTTCACATTTGCTTAAACACATTATGTTCAGTTGGAAAATTATATTTTCTGACTTCTAGAATTACGGAAAGTGACTGTAACATGAAATCGCAGCACATTAAAAGTGCCTTTCAAACTTGATGGGATTTGTTTGGTAGATACAGTAAGTTAGCTGGCAATCTGATTATAACATTAAAAACAGAACTATTCATTTTTTTTGTTGAATTATTTATGAATAATAAAGATTACAATTGTAGGCATCATTTATAAGAATTAGCCATACTAAATACCTTAGAATATTTATTTAATTTGAGCACAAGGTCATAATCTGAGCATAGAGGTTTTAGCAAAGTAGTTTCTTTAACTGTAAATCTTCTGATTGAAATTAATAAGGGGCGGCTAGACACTGAAAATATGTCCTTTATTCAGAGGACTGCAAGGGCACTTATTTTTGGACTCTGTTACAGTCACTATTTTACTATTGGTTTATAGAAATACCAACAGATTGTTATTGATAAAGGAAGAGAATGCATTTCCCTCTTCAGCTGAGGTCCCTGTCTAGGGAGCAGACTAAAGAAATCAGGATGAAGTTAGATGGTAGGAAAGTCATGTGAAACCTCAGCAGTCTTTCCAGGACAACACCCTTCATTGTTATTGACACTGCAGTTATGTAAGGAGGTAATCATCATGCAGCTTAGAGAGACACAGAGAAATTCCAAATCTGATACAGAAGAATAAAATAAATAGCGCCAGTACAGAGTAGAAATACTGGGAAACAATTCAATGAAAGAGACAGCTAGCTAGCCAGACACAGACAGGCAGTCTAACTAGAATTAGATGGAATGTCACATTATCTCTGACATTTTATGTGCAAGATGCTTGGCGAAGAAGCTAAGGACAGTCAGGCCTTCTGCACTTAATGCAATACAACATTTAAAAGAGTTTCATATATGGTGCAAAAGTTGCAGAAGAAGTTTTGTTACCTTATTGGCATTCAAAGATCCATTAGCAAATTGCTATTAAATCCCAAATCCCTGACTTTTTTTTTTTTTTAGACTTACTTGTGTGCTGCAACTGGATTGTAAGCTCCATGGAGAAGGTACTTTTCCCTTATGTGACTCTGTACAGCACTGCATGCACTTAGTAACACTATAGAAATGTTGTAATTGCTAATAAGAATACAGATGACCACTGTATCTTCTAGAAAATTGTCCATGGTGGGGGCTGCTAGAGAAACAACACAACTGCATGCTGGCTAGTAGGAGCTCTGCTAATCTATGTATCAGGAAATAATGCTGCCAGTCAGTGGGACCCAGGCACTCAGATTCTTCTGAACCCTGCACTGGGGCTATAGCTTGACGATCTCAATAGGAATGTAGCTAGTGGCTCTGATCACCCCAGCCTAGAAAATGAGAAAACATGCATCAATACCTGGTCCTATTTTTGCATTAAATTAGATTACATGTGCTGTAATACATTCTATCAGATGACTGGGTTTCAATTCTATTCTGCAATGTAATGACAGGAAACAGGCATAATGCCAGATTAACTTAACTGTAAAAAATGAAAGAAAATAGAATGCAATTTGCTTCTGTTTATTGCCTTATTTAGTAGCTTCCCCAAGGCTGCACAGAAAGGTCATTAGGGGCAGTATCTCACAGTAATGTTACAGTTTACATAAGAACATAAGGAATATAATGACATATGAAATGCCATACTGGGTCAGACCAAAGGTCCATCAAGCTCAGCATCCTGTCATTATTGCCATCTAGGTCTCAAATACCCAGTAGGCTCTCAAAAATAGATCAAATCCTTTCTGCTCATAATCAGGCATGAGCTGTGGTTTTCCAAGCCTAAATGGTTAATAATAATGTAAGGACTTGTCCTCCAGGATCTTATCTAAACCTGTTTTAAAACCCAGCTACACTAACTGCTTCCACCAAATGAGTCCCACGGTTTAATTGTACATTAGGAATGGGCATGTGGGAGAAACGAAATAGGAAATGACATGAAATGAAATGTCCTATTTTGTTTTGGAGCATTTAAAAAATGGAATGAGAAATTCTGGCCTCTGGGCCTGGGTACAGGCCGAGGAAGAGGCGTTGGGACCTGGCCTTGGGTCTGAGTTTGGTCAAGGCCAAGGCTCAGGCATCAGGACCCACCCTCTGTGGATCCAAGCCAGATGCTATGGCATCTGGCTTGGATCCGGACCCTGGCCTAGGCTGAGGCCCAGGAGTTGGGACCCAGCTTTTGGGCTGAGGACCTGGCATTGCGCTTGGGTCCAGATATAGACCCTTGCATCAGGAGCCTCTGTGCCTGGGTCTGGGCCAAGGCCCTGGTGTCAGGCTTCAC
This sequence comes from Rhinatrema bivittatum, assembly GCF_901001135.1. NCBI lineage: Eukaryota > Metazoa > Chordata > Amphibia > Gymnophiona > Rhinatrematidae > Rhinatrema > Rhinatrema bivittatum. The sequence goes on along the minus strand of NC_042620.1, from coordinate 345,444,630 downwards.
CTCTGGGTTGGGCCTGTGCCCAGGCCCTGGCCTAGGCTGAGGCCCAGGAGTTGGGACCCAGCTTTTGGGCTGAGGACCCGGCATTGCGCTTGGGTCCAGATGTAGACCCTTGCATCAGGCGCCTCTGTGCCTGGGTCTGGGCCAAGGCCCTGGTGTCAGGCTTCACCTCTGGGTTGGGCCTGTGCCCAGGCCCTGGCCTAGGCTGAGGCCCAGGCATTGGGCTCAGGCCTCCAAGCCTGGGCCTTGTATAAAGGCCTAGGCCACGGTAGGTTGCCACGAACTCATCCTAGGGCCCACACTAGGCACTGGCTTAGGTTGGGGCCTAGACCGCATCTGTGGATCCCCCCGGACCAAGTAAGTGGGGGCCAGGGAGGATCCTAGCCTCAGATTTTTTCTGGGTGGAAGGGATGGCTGTGGGCATGGGAGACCCTGAGAGGCCCTGTTTCTTTTTTTTTTTTTTCATTTTTGTTTCATAACGTTTATTTCATTTTTTTTTAAAACTAAAAAATTGAAATAAACGTTACACAAAACAATATTCATAGGGAAAGCCCCTTCAAATAAGAAACAAAAGCAAAATGAAAATTTTCCCCCTTCACATCCCTATTGTTTCACTGAATAAAAATAAATACTGTCTCTAAGTTATTTTAAATACGCTGCTTATTAGCTCATGGAGTGTCCCCTAGTCCTAACATTGGGCCTGATTTGCTAAGAGTTATATCCCATTCTGTCTCCGTGGGAAAAATGCTTAGTAAATGAGGCCCAATATTAGAAAAGTCATATAAATCATTCTCTATTTACCTATTCCACACCACTAAAGATTTTATACACCTTTATCAGCCGTCTCTTCTCCAGACTGAAGATCCCCATCCGATTTAGCCTTTCCTCTAAGGGGAGTTATTCCATTCCCTTTATCATTTTGGTTGCCCTTCTCCATATCTTTTCCAGTTCTGCTGTATCCTTTTTAAGATGGGACGAATAGAACTATGCGTAATACTCAAGGTGCAGTAGTGACAGGGATCATTACAGAGGCAATATGATAACATGTTTAATTTTCCATTCATTTCCTATTAATACCTAACATTCTATTTGATTTTTTGACTGCCACCATTCACTGGGCTGACTATTTCAACACATTGTCCACAATGACTCCAAAATCCTTTTCCTGAGTGATGATGACTAATTTGGACCCCAATATCATGTACATATGATTTGGATTATTCTTTGCTATGTATATCACTTTGCTTTTGTCCACATTGAATTTAATCTGCAAGTTAGACATCCAGTCCCCCAGTCTTGCAAGATCCTTTTGCAATTTCTCACAACTGGCTTATGATCTAATAGCTTGGAATAATTTTGCCTTATCTGTGAATTTGATCACCTCACTCTTCACTGTCTTTTCCAGATCATTTATAAATATATTAGAAAGTACTGGTCGCTGTACAGATCCCTGAGGCACTCCACTGTTTACTTTTCTTTATTGAATAAGTGATCATTCAGTCCTACTCTCTATTTCCTATCCACTATAGGACATAGCCTCCTATCCTATTTTTAATTTCCTGATGAGTATCTCCAAAAGGAACTTTGCCATATGCCTTCTAAAAATCCAGATACACTATATCAACTGACTCACCCTTGTCCATATGTTTGTTAATCCTCTACAAAAACATGTAACGGATTTGTAAAGCTTGACCTCATTTTGTTAAATCCATGTTGCTCCATTAGTCAGTTGACCAGTAATTTTCTTCTTCAGAATAGCTTCTACCATTTTGCCTGACTCCAGTGTCAAACTCACTGGTTCATAATTTTCTGATCACCTCTTGTGTCTTTTTTTTAAATGAGCATTACATTGGCCACCCTTCAGTCCTCAGGTACCATAGCTGATTTGTTTAAAAATTTAGAGATTACTAGTAAAGTCAAAAATTTCAAGTTTGAGTCCTTTCAGAAATCTGGAGTGTATACCATTTGGTTTCAGTGATTTTTGTTGCTCTTTAGAATGTTGCTTTGCGCTATTACATCTTCCCAATTCATTGTGATTTGATTGTTCCTCTAAATCATTACCCTCAAAGGATTTTTTTCCAACATAGCTATCTCCCCAACACTATCTTAAAGACACAAGCCATTTAATTTTTCTGCTATAGTCTTGTCTTCCCTGAGCACCTCTTTTACACCCTTGGTCATTTATTGGTTAAACCGACTCCCTCACAGTCTTTTTGCTGCAAATATTATTGAAAAGTTTTTCTTCTCTGGCAAGATTCTTTTCTAATTTTCTTTTGGCCTGCCTTATTACTTGTTTAAATCTAACTTGCTAGCTCTTATACTCTTTCTTATTATCTTCATATGTATCCACCTTCCAGTTTTTGAAAGAGGCCCTTTTGGTTTTAAAAGCCTCTCTCAGCTCATGATTTAACAATATTTGCAGTTGATTGGTCTTGTTCCTACCTTTTTAGTGCATGGAATACATTTAGTCTGGGCTTCCAAGATGTAGTTTTTAAACAGCATCCATGTTGCATGCAAATCTTTAACCTTTGCAACTGCTCCTTTTAGTTTTTTTTCTAATTTCCTCATCTTATTATAATTTCCCTTTTTAAAAGTTAAATACTACTGCAGTAATTTTCCTTAATCTTCCTCCTTCAGCTAGGAAGGTGTAGAAAATATGAGGATGGATCTAGAAAAGCTTAAGGAATGGTCTATGGTTTGACTGCTAAGATTTAATGCTAAAAAATGCATATTTATGCATTTAAGTTGCAGAAACCTAAGGAAAAGGTACAGTATTTAGAAGAATTTCACCTCAAACACAAAAGAAGAGCAGGATCTGAGAGTGGTTGTATCTAATGATCTTCCGGTGGCCAACAGGTGGATAAAACTACACCAAAAGCCAGAAAGATACTTGGCTGCATTGGAAGAGGAATGGTTGGCAGAAAAATGATGGCAATATTGCCCCTGTGTAAGTCCCTGGTGAGACCTACACAGTGAACAGTTATGGAGACAATAACTTCAAAAGGATATAAAGTGGGTGGAATTGTTCCAGAGGGTGGAACTGGTTATTTAAAAATCTAACCGAACACCTTAGTCACAGCAAGTGTCTGTGACTAAGGTGCTCAGTTGGCACTTTTGGCAATTTGGCTGTTCTATATGATTTTCTGCCATAGTCCCTTATTTACCAAATAGATGGGGTTATGAGATTAATATATTTATTTAAAAATCTAAACATGTGTACTCTAAAGGAAAGGAAAGATAGGATATATTTAAATATCTCCAAGGTTTCCATGCACAGGAGGCGAGCCTCTTACAATGGAAAGGAGGCTCTAGAACAAAAGGTCATTGGATTAGGATGAAAGGGGATAGGATTAATCTTAGAAAATATTTCTTTACAGAGAAGGTAATAGATGCATGTAACACCCTCCTGGTGGAGGTGATAGAGACAAAAACAATGTTGGTATTTGACAGTGTGGGTAAACACAAGGAAGTCCATATTCAGACACAGTCTAGATGGTAAAGTTAGCTAAATAAACTTATTCGGCTAACTTGGAAAGTATATTCAATAGTGCAGCCAAGCTATTGAATATAGCCTGCTATCTTAAAGCTAGCTTACTATAGCTGGCTAACTTTAGAACAGTTCTTTGACTCGTCTAGGCTTAGCCAGATAACTTAGCTGGCTAACTCTTAATATTGGAGTTAGCCAGCTTAGGCCTGGATTCACAAAGCTGCAATTTTTTTTTCACAGGAAAGACCTCACTGTTGGGGGGGGGGGGGCGCGCCATACCCACAATAGTAGTCCCCTCCCCGAAAAAATATCATGGCTCTATCACCAAGCTGTTTTGTCTCACAGTAAAAGTCTATGAGGCAAAACCCCCATGGCATGGTTCTTTAATGTATGATGGTGGTCTCCAATGCATACTGCCGCCATTGTCTTAAAGGGCCCAAATACCTTAAAAAAAAACCCCAAAAAACAAAGCAGCAACAAGTGTACAAAGTGTCTCATTCCTCAACCCAGAGCTGCCACTCAAAGTGGCCCAACAACAAAAGTATAAAAATAGATGGGCATATTCCCAAGGCCCCCCTGCCAGCCTAATCCATATCAATAAAATAAAAGCCATAGGGTATTCCACATCCCTCTTTTCAATAAACAACAACAACAACAAATTCCAGAGAGGTCCTCCCCTTTCTCCTTCCCCTCGACTGCTGAATTAAAAAACACATTGTTGGGCTACAATGGTCCCCCTCCCTTCCAGACCTCCCCAAGTCCATAAAAGAATCATTGAGATAAAGTGGGGCCCCCCACTCCCAAGCCCCCCTCCACACCCCATTACCTCCAATCCCCAAAATTTTAAGGGCCCAGGGTGCCATTTTCAAAAATGTACCTGGACTTTGCTCTAGTCAAGTAATGGGAGCAAGGTCAGGTCCTTGCCATTTTGTTGCATGTGGGGCATCACAGCCTCCTGAGAGCCGACACAGGACAAATTGGCAAGAGACAAGTTTGAGGACAATCATGGTGAAGCATTTTTTTTAAGTAGCCTTTAGCCTCCATCTGGAACAAGTGACATTGATGTCCTCTCACTGAAAGGTTTGAGCATGTGCAAGAAACGCTCTCTTTGCTATCTGGCGATTTGTAGAGGACAATTCTTTGGAGAAGAAAAAAAGCTTTACAAAAGTAGTCTTTGGTACTAGAAAAGGGCTTTTCAGATCTTCCCTTCTGAAGTTGTTTACTCACTGTGAAAGAAAGAGAGGCAGTGGCACTGCTTTTTCGATTCACCAGGGGATGGTAGGAGCAGAATGGAGACTGAAGCAGTGCCAATGATTTTTTTTTATCTGTCTCTGATATGGGAGCTGTGCAGTGAGGTTAGCAGAGAGATTGAAGGGTTTTGCCAGGCTGCCAGCTTTCTTGGTTCTGTTTAGAGTTTTTTTGTGGGTGGAAAAGGAGTCAATCAGTAGTACACACACACACACATATGCTGTATCTGTATGTGTGTGTGAGACAGACATTTTTGCACACAGAGTGGTACTGTGAGTAGTGTTACAGTGTCAATAAATAAAATTCCTTTGTGATATCAGAATTGTCAATAGGCACTTCAAATTCCATCATGTTAATGTGTTGCGCCCGTCGGTTGCAGACGGCTGCGACCTCTGTTGCTCACCTCTCTTTTTCCTGCACCAGCGATTCTTGGAAGAATGGCGGCCTCTGCTTGCAAACGTCGCCTTCCCCGGCATTTCTGGGACGGCATGGGCGATCCCGTCTGCCATCTTGAATCGGGGAATACCTAGGGCACATGCATGCGTGCCAGGCCATCTCTTATACATGTCATGGCAGGAACCTCGGGGGCGTCCCCTCCGCATGACGTCACCCGCCAGTGTATTTAAGCTATCCGGCCTATGCTTCCTACTAGTTAGCTAGGACTTCCTTCCTGCTGAATTCCACTCCACTTGGAGACGTTTCGCTATTCGCTACTCTGAACTGTTCCTGAACTCCGGGACTTGGACGCTATAGGTACCCGCTCCTTGGGGGCCTTGTCGCGTTCTGGCTATCTGCTCCTCGGAGGGCCTTTCTGCCTGGAGAATCTATCTACTCTAAATTGGGACTCAGCCTCGTTCAGCCTTGTGAGTACACTTCACATTTGATACCATCCTGCTGATGGAATCTCTGGTGTACCCCGTGTCTCGGGCCACTACCGTGCTCACCTCAGCAACCATCTTCTACAGAGTTAATTCCTTCATCTACCTAGCTCTGCTGTCCTCCTGCACTTCTTTTACCATCTACAGTGCTGATTCTTGGCGTACCCCACGCTGCGGGCCACTATCGGATCTACCCTGAGAAGTATATCCTTGGAGGAGTTCCCAGGCGTACCCCGCTCTGCGGGCCACTACCAGGGATATCATCACTGAGCTACCTTACTACTCTGGACTGTGTCTTCTTTCCCACTCGGTGGGTACTTCACCTATGTTCCAGTCTAAAAAAGTCTCATTACTATCTGTGTCCATCTCAGCTGAGGCCACACCTATCGTGGTGAGTCCCCACAGGGCTCCTCCCTGTGGGTGGAGACAGCTCTCACTGCGATCCAGGGTCCTCAACCATACCAGATTATAACAGATTGCTAACTCCATGGACCCGGCTCAGGTCTCAGCTCTGAAGGCCATCCCTGGCCTGGCCCAACCTATTGCTGAACCTTAGAGTCATTGGCTAATGCTTTTAATCAGTTGAATTCCCTACTGAACATTTATACTATGCCTGATAAAGATGCTTCACCGCAAGTGGTTTCTGTATGAGCTGCAGTACTTTTACCAGCCCCCCCCCCCACCCCCACCCCCTCACTTCTCAGGAGATTCCCTGTTGTGTAGGGGTTTTCTCAATCAGTGCTGTATGCACTTCTCACTACAACCAACTTATTTCCCTAATGTAGTAGCCAAGACTAGTATATCCTGTCTCTCTTAGATGGGAAAGCCCTGGCCTGGGCTTCACCTCTCTGGGAACGCAATGACCCCATCCTCAGTGACTTGCCAAGTTTTCTTGCTCTCTTCAAATTATTTGATTACCCAGTTTGCAAGACAGTTGCTGGATCTGCTCTTTTACATCTCCAACAAGGAGCCAAGCCACTTCCGGACTACATTATTGAATTTAAGACCCTATTTTCAGAGCTTCACTGGGACCTGGGGTACCTACGTGCAATTTTCCTAGAGGGCCTTAACTCCCGCATCAAGGATGAATTAGCAGCACGTGAATTACCTGACACTGGACTCACTCATTGACCTTGCAGGGAGAATTGATCACAATGTTCTTATAACTGTTCTGGGAAAAGTGGTAGGCAGCACTGAAAGTAGTAATGATGTGCATCAGAAAAATGATTACCTTTGATGACCAGCCACTACAGGTAGTGGTGAATATCAGCTTTAAGCATCCACTGCATGCATTAGCCCACGATTACAACATATCCTCCACAACTACATTTAGTATACAGGTTATCCCCACCCTGTATTACCAGTGTTGAACATAAGAAATTGCCATGCTGGGTCAGACCATGAATACATTTTCCTCTGCCTGAGGGAAAACTGATGGGACATGGCTGAGGCAGGGGCAGGCAGGAGCTCTAGTGGGAACCTAGCATCCAGGTACAAGTGGACTGTGCTGTATACCCAGGTGATGAATAGACTTCATACCTCACGCAACATTCTATCAGCCATAAGAAAGATGCTGCAGGCAGCTAGACTGGAGAGTTTTTCGGTAGATTTCTTTGTGGCAGACAGTGGGAGAAATATAAGAGAGATAGATGATGGGGATTTTATGTAACTGTTACTTTGCACACTTGATGCAACTGGCAATGAGGAGCTATGTCCCAAGGATCACAGGAACCTATTCCTGAAGGACCTGATAGAAAGGTGCATAAAAATAATGGGCATTACCAATGAATTATGAAGGAAGAGCAGCTTCTCTAAGAGAAGCAGGAAGAATCATGGATGTCTCATAAGTGTCTGATTCAAGATGTTGGCATCTGCTGTTATTCTACCTATCTAATACTGCAGAAGTTAATGGAAACGTAGACACCCCTTCATGATCTATCTCTGGAAACAGAGATAGGTGTGGATTGTCCTCTGGGGCATCATAATTAGGTAGTGATGAGGCACCTGATACAAATGCTGAAGCCCTTCGAGGATGCCACAGAGGATCTGAGTTACAGAAGCACCACCCTAAGCTACCAAGACTGGCTTGGAGTGATGATGGCGTAGTGATACTGCATTGCTCTGCTCCTACTGTTTCTGCTCTTAATTTCCAGTGTCAATTCTGCCACCATCATTTCTTCTCATATTTAGCCTTCACCAGATTTTACCATAGCAATAGACAGAGGCAGCAGAAGTACAGCTCCCAGAACCAAGGTTTCAATGATGTATGGACTTTGAACCTTTTCCATTGAAAAGAAACCAATAGAACTAGGGGTCATGAAATGAAACACCAGAGGGGATGACTCAAAACCAACATCAGGAAATATTTCTTCATGGAGAGGATAATGAAGGTTTGGAATGCCCTTCCAGAGGAGGTGGTGAAAAAGAAAACAGCAAAGAATTCAAAGGGGCAAGAGATAAACACTGTGGATCTCTAAAGGCTAGAAAACTGAAATGAGATAAGTGTGCAGGGGGGTATCTTGCTGGTGTGGCAGTTACTACACAGCAGAAGGCATGGATATTACTACCCTTAACCAATATGCTTTAATGCTTTTAATGCAACTGCAACACTGCTCCCTGCTTAGACAGCAGGGGGATAAGAGGAATTGGATTCAGACAACAACCGAGGGCTGTGATATTGTTATGTGGACATAAGGGAAAAAGCACAGGTCTGCTTCTGTGGCCAAGAAGCAGTTCTCTGTTCTGGTTACCCCCAAGAAAGTGTACATGGGGGTAACTTGCTGGTGTAGTAGTTACTACCCGTAACCAATAATTCCAACATTACTCTTTGCTTCAATGGCAGGGGAAAAGGGAAATTGGATTTAGACAACAACCAATGAGGACCCGATTTTTACAGTCTGAGGAACTGATTAGCATGGGGTAACCAGAACAGAGCAGCAGTTACTAGCCTTAACAGAAGGCATGAAATTACTACCCTTAACCAATAAGCTTTCATGCTTTTGATGCAATTGCAACATCACCCTCTGCTTTGAAGGAGGGGAGTAGGGGCTGAAAAGAGAGAGAAATTTGGATTCAGAGACAACCAACCCAAGCCTTGACTTTTTTAATAGTCTGGGATATTGATGCTCAGACATTAAGGAAAAAACACAGGTCTGCTTCTATGGCCAAGTTCAGAAGCAAATCACATCAAGCAAAACTGACTGATACATGAGGATAACCTACACGGCACAGCAGATACTATCATGGGAAGCTTCCTGGGCAGACAGGATGGACCACTGGTCCTTTTCTGTTGTCATTTCTATATTTCTATGTTTAATTAGTACTGCCTCTCAGACAATGGAGGCAGTATTTACAAAAACTGTTTCAGAAGAATTTTTCCTAGAGTCCCTGAATCACAGGATATTAAACAGCTAGTGGTTAAAGAGGATTTGGTGCCTCTAGTCAGTAGCATCTTCCAGTGAAGACCAAGTTTAAGCCTGAATAGCCAGTTCTTTCACCTGAATAATACCATATGAAAATGACATCAGGCTTTCTCCAGGGAATTTCTCTAGCTTCTCCCAGCCTAAAGCTTTCTACCAATTTGGTTGGGCCCTTTGCTCCTCATTTGGAACCTTGGGGTGTTTTGCCATTCTGGGTGGCTGCTTTGTACCTCTCATGATCCTTTGGGGTCTTCAATCCACTCTTTCAGTGGCTTTGACCCTCTATCACTGCCTTAGGATGATTTCCATCTCTTTTGGTGCTTTTTTCCCTGCATTCATGGTGGCTTGAATTGTTCATGCTACACTTGGTGCTGCTCTGTCCTTGTTGTTCAGCTTTGTAAGGTTCATGCCATTTTTGTTGGTGCCCTTTGCCCCACTTTTGAAGTCTCGGGGTGTTAAACTTATGGTCACCCTTGCTACTACTTTGCTCCTTTGATGGTGCCTTGGAAGACTCCTGCCACTGCTGGCACCATTTTGCCCATTGCAGGTCCTTGATCTCTTCAAACCACTTTTGGTGCCATGTTGACAATCTTGATGTACTGGCTTACCTTCATCCTTCATTTTTTAAAACTTTTTATTTATATCTATTTATTTCATCCAAGTGTAACACTTGCTGGAAACAACATGCAGAGAAAGGACACACATTGCATTCAGAAAAAGAAAAGCAGAAGCAATATTATAATCTCCCATGTCCAACAACGAAGAGAACCTAAACCCAAAATCAAAGGAAATTATTAAACAAAAAATGCTGCAAGTTGAGAAGGCCCCACCAATTACAAACTAGTATCAATCTTATATGGCTGACAAAGTGGCTTCTTGGTCCAGAGGCAGAGAGGTATTTACGTAGGGCTGTCTCTCATTAAGAAAAGTAACCAGCTAGGAAGAGTAAAACAAAATACATACTTTCTCCCTTTGACAGGGGAAATGAAACAACAGGAGAAATGAAGCAACCTCAGGTCTAAGATACTAAGAATACTAAGAATCTCTGCCTCTGTTTGGATCACTTTAGCAACATCTGGAAAGAAACATACTTTCAGCCTCATAAAAAGGAACATCCCTATTGCAAAAAAAGTATCAAGATATAATTCCAATCAAAGTCCAAAGCTAAAATTACATGTATCCCCACTTCTGATGATGTCTACCCACTAAATCCATTGGAAATGATAATTTGGGAGTAAAATATTTGATGCATTGCTTCCCCATGACTTTAATGATAAACAAATGAGCAAATAAAATGAATAAATCATTTTTTAAAAACTTTATTGGCCTGATTTTAAAAAGGTTACGTGCGCCGGGTTTATTTTCAAAAGGTCCGTCAACGCGCGTAAAGCCCCGGGATGCGTGTAAGTCCCGAGGCTTTACAAAAGAGGAGGGGAAGGGCAGGTCCAGGGGTGGGGTGGAGGCGGGTCAGAGGCTCCAGGCACAGCGGCCATTTGCTGCTGTGCTTGGGATCACGAGCTGGCAGTTAACCGGTGTGCGCAACTTGCGCCTGCCCAGAGGCAGGCACAAAAAGTAAATAAAAAATTTGGGGGGAGTTAGAGTAGTGCTAGGGGGAGGAAAGGTTAGGGGAAGGGGTGGGAAGGTCAGATTAGGGAGAACGGGGAAGGCAGCACGGCTCGGCGCGCACAAGGTACATAACTGTGCACCCCCTTGCATGTGCCGACCCCTGATTTTATTACATGCCTGCGCACGCATGTTATAAAATCAGGCATACATGTGCACACTCCGGGTAGTGCGCACACATGTAGGCCGCATGCGCTTCTTTTAAAATCTACCCCTATATGTATTAAGTCTTGTGGACAAAACTTGTTGAAAAGAAAAGTCAAAATTTCACAATGCAGGAATTCAAAAAGGAAAATCACAATATTTTATAAGGGGGAAGAGAAAGGAAAAGATGTTATAGGAGAAACAACTGAAATACTAAGAAAAAAAAATAGCAAAAAGCTATGGCAAACAAAATAAGGCTCTCAACCATGCCCATCCCTAGCCATAGAAACATTGCTAAATTTCTTGATGTCCAGAAAAGTTCAGAGTTGCTCAGGTCCAAAAAAAACATAGGATGCCAAATATTTGCAGGGGTAATGGAATAAAAAAGATGCTCCAGAAATCTAGTCTTCTGCTGCATTGACAAGAATCTTTTCCTCCTTCCTGAGCAGATTTAGTCACATCAGAAAAGTCTCAAATTCATTGTCCATAAACTATTCAGTAGCTTTCTGGTAATGTACACAAGCAGGCCAATATAACATTGGCGTGAGAAAAACAGGTGCTCATTGCTGAGTGCCCGCTTTCCTAACACGCACTCATCCACCTCTCTCAGGCACGCGATGCAGTAGGTTAATGAGCTGCGGTGTTAAAAAGGAGGCGCTAGGGGAAATTGTGCGACCCTAGTGCCTCCTCAGCATTGGGCGCCCAGGAGAAGTGGATGTGTGCCGGTTAGGAAAACAGATGCTCGTAAATTGAGTATCCATTTTCCTAACCAATATTAAGTTGGAGAAACAAACAGCAAACCAGTAATTACTATTTTCTGCTTTTCTGTTCAGGTTTTGGGGGGCCTAAAGACTTAATAGCAGCTCTGGGTTGGCAATTTATGAGAGCTAAAATATGTGAATCAGGTGCACATTTTTTTTTTTACAGCAGGGGTACTAGCTAATGGCCTCATCAGTATGGCATTTACATGTGATGAGCGCTATATGCTATGCGCTAGGTGTGTGCATTCATTTTTGACGTATTGTGAATCTGCAATGTATATGCCATATTCATTGTATTCATGGGGGTTCCGAAACGTATGGCGAACCCCCACAAATACAACGGATCACCAACGAGTAGGCCCTCCACCCTCCTGACCCCCCCAAGACTTGCCAAAAGTACCTGGTGGTCCAGCGGGGGTCCTGGAGCAATCTCCTGCATGCGGGTCGTCGGCTGCCAGTATTCAAAATGGCGCCGATAGCCTTTGCCCTTACAATGTCACAGGTGCCATTGGTCGGTTGCTCCTACCATGTGACCAATGGTACCGGTAGCCCCTGTGACAAAGGCTATCGGCACCATTTTGAATACTGGCAGCCGACGACCCGAGTGCAGGAGATCGCTCCAGGCCCCCGCTGGACCACCAGGGACTTCTGGCAAGTCTTGGGGGGTTGTCAAGAGGGTGGGGGGTTGTAGATAAATAACTTTAAATGGTTGGGATGGGTTTTTTTGGGGGGAACGAATGTATTTTTGACATGTTAATGGATCGGGGGCCCTCGAGAACGGATGCACCGGATTTGGGCCCCGATGAATCCGTCCCTGCTGCACATCCCTACTACGCACTGGTTTGGACATGTGTTTTGGATGCACTGATCCCTTATTGCATCAGGGGTTATGGATGCATGTCCAAAACATGCATCCAATCATGGGTTAACATGTGCACTAGCCTGAGCACATGATATTGCATCGGCCTGAAAGAATATTGTCCAATTGGCAAAGGAGGCCAAAAACATGGATCTAGGGGACTGCACATTCCCAGAATCCTCAAGCATAGAAAAGTTCACATCTAAATTAACACAAGGTGGTAGAGCAGATAAATCTACATTAGATAAAATAAAATATATTACCTTCCGATGAAGAAGCGATTAGGTAAAAATCTCTTCTTCATTGAAAGGTAATACATCTTAATTAAAGGAGAAATTTCTTCTGCAGACATTGAAAGCACATTAAGTATTTTTCAAAAATCTTCAAAGGGGATAAAGAAGCAATTCTTGCAAAATTAAGGAAATGTAAATTTAGTTGACTAGCCTGGATCTGAATATATTCCATACAGTTATGAACTGACTGCTTATCTTTAACCAAGAAAACATTAACCAGTTTAATTTCCTTAAAACTTTCCTCAGTTCCTTGACCTTTTCCTTCATACCATTAATTTTAGCAATTTTACTAGAAGAAGTGCTTATAGAGGAGTCCATCCTCATCAACATGGCCCAGATAGAATCCAAAGTTACAACAGGGTGGGGTTCAAAGGAGGCAGAGACTCGCCATTTTGAAGCATTGTGCAAGTCTGGGTATCCACAGCAACAGAAACCGCTGGGAGTTCTTCCCTCTGCAAAACCATTTGACAAAGCCAAATCCTCTGAACTTGTCTCATATACGGCAATCTGCACTTCCCATGGCATGACTTTCGGCATTATTGCAATGCACTGAGGTTGCCACAATACCTGGATGTTGCATTTGAGAATGGCATCATGGAGCAAGCAGGGGTTTGGGAAAACTCATCGCCAGTCAAGAGAGGTTCTCCCACACTAACCTCAGCAGTAAAGCCTTCTACTGAAAAACCCATAGCACCCTCCAGAAAGGCATCTAATTTCTTCTGTACCAACGATATCAAAGTTGCTTCAGGGAAAACTAACGTTATCTTTGCAATTAGGAGGCATCTTACCAAAGGGAAAAAAATTCACAAGAAAATATCACAGCAAAGGAAACCTTTCAGAGGAAAGCTGTAGACAGACAGATCACTGCCCAGAGTAGCATGGCCATATTGATTCCTTCCCCTATTATCCAAACAAAATTTGTTTTCATTTGAAATTGACCAAACGAATGACTACAACCTAGAACCTACAAAATAAATTAACAAACCAATATGAATTTTTTAACTCTACGCATGCCTAGCATTTATTTATGGCAACTAGAATCTTTTCTTTCCTAGCATGTCCCGTTGAGACTTTTACCAAATCAGTATTGAGGTAATTGAAATCTCTCATTATTACTGTGTCTCCTAATTTGTTAGCTTTTATAATTTCTGTTAGCATTTCGTTGCCTCTCTATTTTTGCCAGTTAGATGATAATATATCCCCACTGCAGTACTCTTACCTATCACATGTGCAATTTCTATCATAGAGAATAGAGATGTGAATCGTGTGATCGATCGTCTGCGTTAATAGAAATGGCGCCGGCGCTACCTTTGCCCTGTCATATGACAGGGCAAAGGTAGCGCCGGCGCCATTTCTATTAACGCAGCCGTGGCCCGAGAGTGGAAGATCACACCGGGACCCCCCCACTGGACCCCAGGTAATTTAAAACATTTTGGGGGGGTTCAGTAGGGTGGGGGATTTATTTTAAAGGGTCGGGGTGGGTTTTAGGGTTGTTTTAGTGTGCCAGTTTTCCCGCCCTCCCCCTTCCCCTCCCCCGATTTACAATTTTTGACGATAAATCGGGGGAATTCCTATTGTATCGTGCCTCTAACGATTTTTGACGATTTAAAATATATCGGATGATTTTTTAAATCGTCAAAAAACGATTCACATCCCTAATAGAGAATCTATATTGTATTTTGTCTACTTCAGGGCTTTTATCCTGTTTGACTCCATGCTATCCTTAACATATAGGACCACTCCTCTACCAATTTGATCTGGTTTATCATTTTGATAGAATTTGTACCCTGGTATCAAAGTGTCCCTTAGGTAATCCTCCTTCCACCAGGTCTCTGAGATGGCTATTATGTCTACATCTTTATTCAACATCATATATCCAAAAATTTCAATCATATTTAATCTTCTAGCATTAAAATACAGACAATTTAAAATATGATTTTAATTGTGTTCACAATCTGCCTACCAATTGAAAAGGGTAGTTAGGAATCACTTATCTACTTATGTTATTTATTTATATGCACCTGGGCTACATCTGCCTCTATCACAACCTCTCTATTGGGATATTCTAACTTCTCCGTTATGCCAGTATCCTTTGAAGATACCTCAGTCCAAACCATGTGCTCCTGACTGACTGTCGGCTTTGCCCCATAATGTAGTTTAAAAGCTGCTTTGTCTCCTTTTTAAATGTTAGTGCCAGCAAACAATTTCCATCCTGGATAAGGTGAAGCCCATCCTTTCGGAAAAGGGCAAGGCTCCTCTTTCAAAGAATGTTGCTTGATTCATAACAAATTTAAAGCCCTCTTCCCTACAATATTGCCTCATCCAGAGATTGGAGATTGGAAGCCGGTCCAGGAGTCAAAGCCAGAGGAATGGTTGGAAGCCGATCCAGGAGTCAGAGCCAGAAGAATGGTTGGAAGCCGGTCCAGGAGTCAGAAGCCAGAAGATCCATCCAAGGAGGAAAGGCCTGGGACTGGGCAGAAAGGCAAGAGGAGGTCTGGGGAGGTCAGGCAGAGGAGCACAGGATACAGGAACAGGAACTCGGAAGCAGGAACTCAGCACCAACACAGCACCAGGAGATAAGAAACCAAGGCACGGTCTGAGGAGCAGACCATGCCTTAAATCGCAATCAGGTAGGAGGAATCCCCAGAGAGGAGCTGTAACAATTTCCTGTCATGGCCCCTTTAAATATCAGAGATCAGCCGCACTCGTGGCTCTAGGAAGGCCCTGTGGGGGAGGTGTCAGCAACCAGGAGGAAGGCAGGCCGGAGACGCGGCCATGTTTAGTGGCGGCTGGAACGGCCGCGAAGAGAGCGTCGGGGATGGCTGCCTGCTCCTGCCGGCACTTCAGGGACGGCCCATCCGCATCGGTGAGTGGCTGGCCCCAGTCGCCGGCGGCCATAATAGGACCCATATATAAGTTATGAATGTTGGGGGGGGGGGGGGCAGGGAGGCTGTGGAGATATTACCATGCCCAAGTGGGAGGGGGCTTTTAAAAAAACATTTTTTAAAAAAATAGTTCTATTCCACCAATAATAACTTTAAGCTACGCAGATTACAAAACCATCATAAAACAATATTAGGAAAAACAGCAACAAAGCATAAAATATTAAAATTAATCAAATAATGCTTTAGTAAATAATACTGCTTTAACATACTTTCAAATTATTTTAAAATCTGATAAATATGGCAAAGGCGGGTATATTTTAGTGTGGGCTATTATAAAATAGCTAGGGACATTTGTTTTCAGTTTTTATGATTATCATAATGAACGAAACCAGAGAAAAATCAGTGGGAAAAGAAGAAGCCATTTTTAACACTGATTTTTCTTCCATTTCTGTTTGTTATAAAAAAACATTGATAAATTCCCTGGGGAAAATAAAATAAAAACTGAAAACAATGATCTTTAAAAATAGTGTGCACTAAACAATATGAAGGAAATAATAATAATAAAAAAAATTCCTGCATGCCTACCCTTAGTATTCAAGAATGCATAAGATAAACACACAGGTTCCTTAGCTGCAAAGAAGTGAAGGTAAAGCCAGAGATCAAGTGAGGTCAGAGGTATTACATCACCAATGGAAAATGAACAGACTAATAGACCTTGTGGTGTTTATCTGCCAGTATATCCTATGCTTTATCTACTAGTGCCCTCTGGTGGTGAACAATTAAAACATACTGAAATATACACCACTGAATCCCTGCAAAAAAAAGATTAAACCACAACTGTACATTTCTCTTTAAAAAAAAAAAAAAAGCCTGAAAGCTGAATTGTTTCAATTTTAAATGATTTATCAGTCACTTGTCCAATAAGACTACTGCTTAAAGTATCAAACAACAGATTATAAATTACAAATTACATTGAATAGTTATAAAATAACCTATTCATTGATATTCAAAAATTGGCCTTGAATGTGCGATGACATTAACCCACAGATGAGAATGCCTCATTATCAGGGGTGGATTGTAGGAAAATATCAGCCTGGGAATTTTTTCAGTAGCAGCCCGCAGGATATCTGTCTGACTTCCTTTTCTGCTCTTTGTGCAACATATGCTTCAACATGCTGACCCTTAAGAAGTAGATCATGTATTGTGGAGTATATATGCCTCTAGTAATGGAGCTGAATTACTAAATATTTTATATAAATTTCACATTTTTTCCTAAATAACCAAATGGTACAGCCAGGGCTGGATTTCAGATTTTGGCCCCAGGCTGATATTTTCCTACAGTCTGATAGGGTCATTCATCAAAATGCATTATGGGGTAGATTTTCAGAAAACGCGATTTGGCGTACTTTTGTTGGCGCATCAGGCGCCATTAAAAGTACGCTGGATTTTAGTAGATACGCGCATAGCCGCGCGTATCCGCTAAAATCCTGGATCGGCGCGTGCAAGGCTACCGATTCTGTATAGCCGGCGCGCGCCGAGCCGTGCAGCCTACCTCCGTTCCCTCCGAGGCCGCTCTGAAATCGGAGCGGCCTCGGAGGGAATTCTCTAACGCCCTTCCCTCACCTTCCCCTCCCTTCCTCTACCTAACCCACCCGCCCGGCCCTGTCTAAACACCCCCCCCCTTACCTTTGTTGGGGGATTTACGCCTCCCGGAGGGAGACGTAAATCCCCGCGCGCCAGCGGGCCGCTAGCGCGCCGGGACGCGACCTGGGGGCGTGTCCGGAGGGCGCGGCCATGCCCCCAGACCGCCCCGGGCCGTAACCACGCCCCCGGGCCCGCCCCCGAAACGCTCACGACACGCCCCGAAAACGCCACGCGGATCGGGCCAGCCTCCCGACACGCCCCCGACACGCCCCCCTCTGAAAACCCCGGGACTTACGCGAGTCCCGGGGCTCTGCGCGCGCCGGTAAGCCTATGTAAAATAGGCGCACCAGTGCACAGGGCCCTGCTCGCCTAAATCCGCCCGGATTTAGGCGGATTTAGGCGAGCAGGGCTCTTAAAATCCGCCCCTATGGCGTTAACGCACGCGATAACACATTAACACACGCGTTAACATCATTACACATGAGATAAAAGTAGTATTGCGTGGCGTGAATGCACATTTTTGGAAGGAGTGGGATTCGGGAGTGGGTTAGGCAAGATTAATTAAAATAAGGGGTATTATTGAACTGTACAATAGCATAACACATGTATCGCATGGTTTTAACACCAGAAATAACTACACCTTTTTTCTGGTATTAAGCTGTGCGATATGCCTGAAATGGCCATAATGCACATTACAATAAATTTTGCAAATTGCATTTCAGCCATTTCTTGGAGAGGGGGAGAGTGAGTGGAGTGTAGCAAGAGAGAGAGAGAGCCTCTGAGGAGGCCTTCACAGTATTCAACTATTTATATGACTATAGTTGAATACTGTGAAGGCCTCCTCAGAGGCCTTCACAGTATTCGAGGTGAGGTGCTGATGGTGGTTTAGGGGCCAGTTTTATATGCAGAGTGAGACGTACGAACTTCACAGTACACCACAGTGAAGATTTGAAGTCATTTGGAGTGAGGAAAGTCTCACAAAGATGAGATGTCTACTATGTTATAGAGTCCACCAAGATAGGGTGATAGAACATTGTAGAAATATCATCTTTGTAAGACTGTTCTCACTCCAAATGACTTCAAATATTCACCAAGGTGTACTATACTGTTCGTATGTCTCACTCTGCATGTAAAACCGGTCCCTAAAGCTGGCCCTCCTTTAGAGATATAGTTGACTACTATGAAGGCCTTATAAATAGTCTCTTTCTCTCTCAGTCTCTCTTTCTGTCTGTCTCTCTCTCTCTCTCTCTCTCACAGCCTGTCTGGGCACTTTGTGAGCTGAAATGTATAAGTATTAGGGATGTGCAGAGCAAAATTTTATGTTCATATTTTTTATGTCCGAAAGGGGGTCCCACTTGCGGCCAATATGGACATAAAAAAAATCCAATGAGTTGGGTATATGTACATATGTGCAAAAAAAAAATTTAAACCCCCTCACCCTCCTTAATCCCCCCCCCAGACTTACCACAACTCCCTGGTGATCGAGCGAGGAGTGAGGACGTCATTTCTGCAATCCTTGGCGAGAAGCATGTGACGTCGGTGGCACGTCGAGTGACGCGGCGTCACGTGATTCCCGGCGAGTTCGCGTCGGACGGCTCGTTCGGCCCAAAAAGAACTTTTGGCCAGCTTGAGGGGGTCAGGAGGCCCCCCCAAGCTGGCCAAAAGTTCTTTTTGGGCCGAACGAGCCGTCCGGCGCGAACGAGCCGTCCGGCGCGAACGAGCCGGGAATCACGTGGCGCCGCATCACTCAGATGCGACGTCACGTGATTCCCGGCAAGTTCGCGCCGGACGGCTCGTTCGGCCCAAAAAGAACTTTTGGCCAGCTTGAGGGGGTCAGGAGGCCCCCCCAAGCTGGCCAAAAGTTCTTTTTGGGCCGAACGAGCCGTCCGGCGCGAACAAGCCGGGAATCACGTGACGTCGGCATCACGTGATTCCCGGCTCGTTCGCGCCGGACGGCTCGTTCGGCCCAAAAAGAACTTTTGGCCAGCTTGGGGGGGCCTCCTGACCCCCTCAAGCTGGCCAAAAGTTCTTTTTGGGCCGAACGAGCCGTCCGGCGCGAACGAGCCGGGAATCACGTGACGCCGGCGTCACTCGACATGCCGCCGACGTCACATGCTTCTCGCCAAGGATTGCAGAAATGGCGTCCTCACTCCTCGCTCCATCACCAGGGAGTTGTGGTAAGTCGGGGGGGGGGGGATTAAGGAGGGTGAGGGGGTTTATATTTTTATTTTGGCTCAACAATCGCGATTTCCCACATATCGAACATATCTATGTTCGATATGTGGGAAATCCGATCGTTTATGTTGAATCAATTTTTTAAGTAAAAAAAAAATATGAGTTGCGTTTTACTAATGCGGTCAATCCGAATGCACACCCCTAATAAGTATCATGAGGTGCAAAAACTTTACCACACCTCATGATACTACCTATGCAAAGCACTATGTTTCCACACAGTGCGGTAATTCTAAAAATGACCCTAAACACACCTCTTTCTCTTACTACAGGTGTTATGCATACAATATTATAGCATTTTGATGAAGCTAGGGGTAAGCCTGATAACGAGGCATACCCATGTATTGGCTAATGTCATCGCACATTCAAGGCCCCGGCAGCACCCCTTTAATGCTGGGCTGGCACATGGCCCTAAAGCAAGCAGAAGAAGGATCCTCTTTGACTTCAAAATTTGACACCCCTGTATGTTGCCTATGCTAAAATCCATGCTTGAGTAGAGCACACCGTAGATTGGGAATGAATAAATTGAGCTGCAGTCCCTTTATATCCAAGCAAATGGCTGGGCACTGCCAAGTTTGCTTATAGCTCTCTCATATGTTTCTGGATTCCTGGCCTGGTATTATAGTCTCTTGCCAACTAATCAGCTCTTGAACCAGTTGGCAAGCAATGAGGCAACTAAAATATTTCTGACACATACGCTTACATACACACACACACACACACACACACTCACACTGAGTCAGACACACATATATAGACTTTTCTCAGACACACACATATATACTCTCACAGAGGCAAAGATACACACACATTCTCTGACACAGGAACAGACAGGCATGCACATTCTCACTCTCTCCAACATATAATTTCTCACACACATTCTTCTGTTGTGCTGTTGCTCATGCGTTAACTCAGTGAGAACCCCCTATCCTAGCACTGCCACATTATTATGTTAAGCTCTTGCTTGCTGCCAGCCAATTCTCAACCTGCAGCAGCGCCCCTCCCTTTCCCAATCATAGAAACATAGAAACATAGAAATGACGGCAGAAGAAGACCAAACGGCCCATCCAGTCTGCCCAGCAAGTTTCACACTTTTTTTTTCCTACCCCTTCTTGGCACCTCCACTTTCCAGGAGACTCACTGGCTCCACAGTTAGCTGCTTCTTTCAAAGCTCAGACAACCCAGATGCCTGAAAGGCCAATACACCCTGCTTATAATGGTGTTTATACTTGGAAAACTTTCATATTATGTAATGGCTCCTCCACCATTATGCAGTGAAATGCATTCTTTCTTTTCCAGTTCTGTGCCAATTCTATATTTCTCTAACAAGTCCCATGTTTCCTGTGGAAGACTGGCAGGCAAGGCCATAGTCAGGGCTGGATTTAGGATTTGAGTGCCCATAGGCAGAATTGGAGAGTAGGGGTTGGGGGATACAAGACCCTAGAAATCAGAAAGTAAGTGGAATCTCTACCACTACCCCCTCCAGTCCCAGACTGCCATAGCAGTGCCTCTTTAAAGTGGACAACTGGAACAGGCTCCTTCCTGGCACAGTTGCATTCCTCTTTGTCCTGGGTATTTGGTGCCTTCAAAATTTGGCACCCTAGGCAACTGCCTATGCTGCTTATGCCTACATTTATGCCTGGCCATAATGAAACATTTTGGCATTTAAAGCAGGGCATCAATTCGGTGTCCAACAGTCCCCATTAATCAACAAATTTAAATATATATATATATATATATATATATATATATATATATATATATATATATATATATATATATAAAATTTTACATTATTTATTACAAAGTCAATATTTAAAACCCTGAAAACAGGTAATTTATTGAACTAAAGTTAGCTGAATTAAGTTATCAGGAATGTTCAGTGGGGTGAACGTTCCACTGAATATCTTCAAATAAAGTTATGTGGTCAAAGAATATAGCCATTTAAGTGGTCAAAGAATATAGCATTTAAGTGGCAATCTTAAAAAAAAAAAAAAAAAAGTAGACGAGCAGGCCTGCCTGCCTTACCCCCACCTCCCACCCTAATGAGAGAAATATGGGACCTGCTAGCCTGATCCCACCTCCCTCCCTCTCAAAGATTTAGCAAAAGTAAATGTTGACTGGGACTGATCACCACCCTTCCTCCAGATAACTTTAACCTTTCTCTTGACCACAAAGTTAACCAAATAACTTTTTCAGCTAACTCAGAGTTAGCCAGATAATATTATTCGACTGACTCAACTCTGCCCCGGAACACCCTTCAAACACCTCCCATTTGTTTGGATAAATATTATCCAGAAAACTCATTCAGATAAAATGAATCCAGGTAAGTGGCAGTGATATTCAAACACTGCATTTATCTGGATTAATGCCTTTGAATATCGATCTCTACAAAATCTGTCAAAACTATAGTTTAATAAAAGGCAAGAATGTCTTTAAATTTGTCCTATTTGGAACACTGCCCCCATCCTCTCCCCTCCCAAAAATACATAGGAGATCATTTCCACGTGAATTTATGTGCGTAAATGGGTTTTTGAAAATTGCTACTTTTACACATGCAACTTCTTTGAAAATTTCACTCCATTGGGTTGAATTTTAAAAAGATTTAATGTGCGTAAATGGGCTTTAGAAAATTTGTACAATATATCCAGGTTGGATGCCACAATAATGTATCCAGGTTGGATGCCACTCTTGCACTCCCTTTGTGTGACTCTGCTAATACGAAATGCAGCAGAATAGGCATTTTACGGTTTGTTTGCAATGAAATACTTGCAAAAGGCTCTATTTGCAACAATTCCACAGAAGATTGGATTCCTGGGTCATGTCTTCTGCTCTCCAGGCCTGCTGGGACTAGGGATGCTGCAGTGACAGCATTCACAGCTCCTGGGGGGGGGGGGGAGGGATTCCCAGCCATTTTTCCACGGCAACACCTAATGACAGGATTTAGAAGCCATGATTGCAGGGATCCAGAAGGTACTTGAGAATGAAGACTCACAGCATCAGATCACAGTCCTGGCTCCAAGGAGCAGGGGGAAACTGCTGCCTTGACCACTCCCCACCCCAGCAAAAAATAAAATAAAATAAATTCCACATAAAAATTATAGTGAATCACAGTGGAAATGATGAATAGGAAAGAAATTATGCCCTCAAGCATCCTTGGATGAAATGTATTTATTTTTTAAGTCTATGCAGAGTTTATGGAAGTAGGAGGAAGAGTGATCTGGAAAGATGGCTGCTTAATTGGGGGCAACAGATATTTATCAATAGGTTGCAATGGGTGACATATGATCATTGAATTTGTTGATTATTTGCATATCAGTTAACAGAAATCCAACAATGTAGTTATAGGCCCAACACACACAAAATGATGCAAGTGTTTTAGGAGTCTGTTCCTCAGGCAACATGTAATCTTAGGAACATTATTGCGAGTCCAAAACAGCACTTACAATATCCAAGTTACTACAAGTTGAGTGCTGAGGTTGTAACTTCATACAGCGTAAAACTGTCACCATCTGCCCTGCTCAGAAATGACCTGGGAAAATCTCAGTAAAATTAAGAATGATTACAAAATGAGCTGGGACTTAGGTTATGGATGAAGCTGGCAATCTTGATGTGGAATCAAGATTATTTTTGCCATCTGTAGAACAAACGGAAATATCTTCTGCATAATTCTTTACAGCATGTGTGTATTGCATTGCTGCTTTCAATTTCTCTACTCTGGGTTAGCATTTTTTATTTATTTATATCCTCCTTTCAAATACTTGAAAATGGATTGCATTCCTGTAAAAACAAAAAAAGAACACTGTTCTATGAAAGGGTCATTTGCACTGCACATCATTCATGCGCATGCAGGAAACTCTTCTCAAGAGGAATTAGCTCAGATTGTGCATTCTGCCTCTATATTTTCTTTTTTAAATATCGTCAACTGTTAATGCGTTCTCTGCGAAGTATATTATCTTGGCTAGCCTTTGGCAATATGTAGGGCCTGAAGGTGGCAGTATCACCTAATGGTTGGCTTTTTCTAACACAGCAGTTCAGCAGGCTTGCTGCATAATTTTTGAAATGGATTGGAGGAACACTACCATCTACGGCATTAGCTATCATTGATAAATTAACTTTCTAATCTCTGTAAACATTACAGCACCTTTCCACATGTCAGAAATGCCACGCTCCTTGGAGCACAGGAATTTGGAAAGGTATTTAAGAATTGGTACACGGGCTGTGTGGATTCTTCAGAGGGCCGAGGGAATGGAAGAAGAGTAATGTGCTTGCAAGCCATCTTATTTCCCTGTGCCGCATTTACCCACAGGCTGTGAGTTCTTTCGCTGAGGGATTCATGCTGTATGGATGCGTATAGATTATTCAGCGCCGAGTATATTTTTTTTAGAAAGCTTTGTAAAAGAAAATTCATGAGAGATTGACTTGGCTTTGTTTTATGATTTACAGTGCCCTTGGGACATACGATTGCCATAATAGGAATGTATATTCTTTTGGCTTGTACACTATATTCTTTTCTGCACATCACCCTTAAAGGGGCTGATTTATAAAATGTCATGGAGTTATATTCACTAAGCCCTTACAAGTACATTTTAAAAAGAGCGCACATGCCCCCATAAATGTGCGTATTGGGCACGTGAGCAAAAAGTTTATATTGTGCGTGCAAGTACACGCGTTCCTACCGCGCATATGTGTTGGAGCCTTTACGTGCATCTTTCTTGGGCCCCTTTTCTGCCTCCTTATTCCTGACACACGTACTTCCCGTCTTGTTAAAATTTGCGTTGCTCATGCTTGGCCTACATACACATGTATGGGGCCATTTTTCCTCAAGTAACACTTTTAAAATCTACCTGTTATAAGTCAATTAAAAAAAAAAACACTCATGGCTTTGCTTAGGTGTCAGGAAATGTGCAGCAGAACTCAGCCACCTAAGTTTTCACCTGGTCAATTTTCAAAGGGCTGGTATTAGGAGTCTAAATCTCAAAGCTAGGCATTTCTGATGACAGGAACTCTGCAAACGATGCCTTCCTCACCTTCAGACTATTTGAGGAATCCAGGCATACCATGCCAGGAACCAAATACTCACCCTCTTGCTCAAATTCCCCAGGGTCACTATATTTGTCCTTCATTATTTGCATGGTCCTGCCTGTAGTACCTGTTAGAAGAAGCAGATACTAGGGGTGTGCATTCGTTTGCAATGTATCGCGAATCCGCAACGTATATGGCCGGATTTGTTGTATTCGTTGCGTCGCGAAACGTATCGCAATTTCCCACAAATACAACGAATCGTGGCTGAATCATTCGGCCATCGAAATAAACCCCCCCCACCACCCTCCTGACCCCCTCCAAGAATTTCCTAAATTCCCTGGTGGTCCAGCGGGGGTCCTGGAGTGTCTCCTGCCCTCCCTCCGTCGGCTGCTGGCGCCATCTTGTGCTCCTACCATGTGACAGGGGCTGACCAATGGCAGCGGTAGCCCCTGTGACATAGTAAGGGCAAAGGCTATTGGCGCCATTTTGATTACTGGCAGCCGATGGCCCGAGTACAGGAGATCGCGCCTGGACCACCGCTGGACCACCAGGGACTGTTGGCAAGTCTTGTGGGGGTCAGAAGTGTCCCCCAAGACTTGTCAAAAGTCTCTGGTGGTCCAGCGGAACCCCATGCTGGCTCCTTCCACCCGGCTACGCCTCTGGGCCCTGCCAGGTTCATCGGCTGCGACGGCCTGCCTCTCCGAGTCCTCTCCGCTAGCACCCGCCAACACTGGAGCCTCCTCGGCTTCCCCAGCACATGAGATGCCGCCAGCTTCTGGCCCCCTAGGTGCTTGGGCACGTGCGGCCCTGCAAGCTATTTAAAGGGCCTTTGGCGGGAAACTTGGGACCGCCCCGGAGGATGACATCATCAATGCGGGACTATATATGGCTCCCTCAGGCCGAGCCCAGATGGCTTGGCAATGAGTCTCCTGCTTTGTGTTGCGTCCATCGCTGCTCGATGCCCTCACTCCGCCCTCTTTACCTCTGTGGCAACTCCCTCTGGGTCTGATGGATGGCTGGCTGCCGTGGCTGCCCCACTGCCCCACTGGACCACCTGTCTCCATGCCGTCTCCTTCCGGCATCCCCGGACCGGCTCGACGTTGCAGATCTGCCATGTTCCCTGATGACCTAGGGCGCGTGCATACGTGCGCTCTGATTGAAGTACCAGCAAGGGGTGAACCTCAGGGGCGTCCCCCTGAGATGACGTCATCCGCTTCCAATATTTAAAGGTCTCTAATTCACTATCTAACTGAGTTAGCAAGGGGATTGCTTTGGCTTTTCTCCCAAGCTACTCTGCCTCCTCAGACTTACCAGAGGTACCCGCTCCTCGGGGGCCTCGCTTTTTTCTTTACTTTCAGATTACAGATAGGAAAAGGTACTCGCTCCTCGAGGGCCCATGTTCCTGGACACTCTAAAGATTCTCTACTTCCTGGAAGCTATCGCTGATACAAACAATTGTGAGTTACCATCGCTCTCTCAGAGCTTTCCCTGGAACCAGGTACTCGCTCCTCGAGGGCCTAAACCATTCCAGCTCCTGAGCTTCCTTGAGACCTTAAGAACATAAGAACATAAGAAAATGCCATACTGGGTCAGACCAAGGGTCCATCAAGCCCAGCATCCTGTTTCCAACAGTGGCCAATCCAGGCCATAAGAACCTGGCAATTACCCAAAAACTAAGTCTATTCCATGTTACCATTGCTAATGGCAGTGGCTATTCTCTAAGTGAACTTAATAGCAGGTAATGGACTTCTCCTCCAAGAACTTATCCAATCCTTTTTTAAACACAGCTATACTAACTGCACTAACCACATCCTCTGGCAACAAATTCCAGAGTTTAATTGTGCGTTGAGTAAAAAAGAACTTTCTCCGATTAGTTTTAAATGTGCCCCATGCTAACTTCATGGAGTGCCCTCTAGTCTTTCTACTATCCGAAAGAGTAAATAACCGATTCTCATCTACCCGTTCTAGACCTCTCATGATTTTAAACACCTCTATCATATCCCCCCTCAGTCGTCTCTTCTCCAAGCTGAAAAGTCCTAACCTCTTTAGTCTTTCCTCATAGGGGAGCTGTTCCATTCCCCTTATCATTTTGGTACTCCTTCTCTGTACCTTCTCCATCGCAATTATATCTTTTTTGAGATGCGGCGACCAGAATTGTACACAGTATTCAAGGTGCGGTCTCACCATGGAGCGATACAGAGGCATTATGACATTTTCCATTTTATTCACCATTCCTTTTCTAATAATTCCCAACATTCTGTTTGCTTTTTTGACTGCCGCAGCACACTGTACCGACGATTTCAATGTGTTATCCACTATGACACCTAGATCTCTTTCTTGGGTTGTAGCACGTAATATGGAACCCAACATTGTGTAATTATAGCATGGGTTATTTTTCCCTATATGCATCACCTTGCACTTATCCACATTAAATTTCATCTGCCATTTGGATGCCCAATTTTCCAGTCTGAGTTTTGTCATCTAGTTCTGTTCATGAACCTTGTCTACTCTACCTACTCACTTTCTACAGTTTCTCAACAGCTCAGCCATCCTGGATCGCTGTTCTAGTGCTTGAGGGACTACAGCCCTGCCGGGCATATCAACTCACTACTGCCATCTCTGGTGGTTTCCAAAACCTGTTTAATAAAAAACTAATGTATGTCTGTCTCCATACTCAAGCCTTGCCGGTGCTCTCTCTCAGGATATCCTCCCGGGAACGTGGTCATCTGCCACCGGCCCAGGGATTCACCACTATTATCTCAGATTCATAACAGATTGCTAACTACCAGCATAGTGGAATATAACAGAATCTGAGACACTACAAGATAACTGACTCCTCCTTCTTAGGAGCCATTCATTCAGATTGCTCCTCCCATCTACGCCCAGCTTTCTTAACATATATAACAGATTGCTACTCCTCACAGAGAACCCTAACAGATTGCTAACTCCACAGTCTAACAGCAGATTTATTACAGATTGCTAACTCTGTACAGAGATTCACAACAGATTGCTAACTCCCTAGCAAAGTCACAACACATTGCTTCTCTGGGATCCTGCGCTTCTCCTTGAAGGACTTCTGTTCCAGTACCTGACTCCTGTTCCAGTGCTTGTCTCCTGCTCCAGAACCAGGCCTTGCACCCTCCTTCCTGGAGTCTCTCATATGGATTTCCTGGCTCTAAACCTTGGACTGGACCTCACTCTGCTTGTTTGCCGCCTGCCTCAGAACTTTGGACTGGACCTCACTCTGCTCGTTTTCCGCCTGCCTCTGAACCTTGGACTGGACCTCACTCTGCTCGTCTGCTGCCTGCCTTGGAACCTTGGACTGGACCTCACTCTGCTTGTCTGCCGCCTGTCTCTGAACCTTGGCCTGGACTTTACTTTGCTTGTCTGCAGTCTGACTTGGAACCTTGGACTGGATCTCACTTTGCTCGTCTACCCTGAGGAGGGATCGGGGCTCCCCTGACTTGCCGGTCTTCTATTTATTTATTTATTTATTTATTTATTTGGCTTTTGATATAC
Source organism: Rhinatrema bivittatum (assembly GCF_901001135.1). Classification (NCBI taxonomy): domain Eukaryota; kingdom Metazoa; phylum Chordata; class Amphibia; order Gymnophiona; family Rhinatrematidae; genus Rhinatrema; species Rhinatrema bivittatum. Next base: position 345,416,616 of record NC_042620.1, on the reverse strand, counting down.
CGACATTCGTAGGGACATCATGTCTAGACAGGCGCCTGCCTCCTTCTCCTGCTGCTGGCTCCTAAGCCTTGCCTGCCTTGTCTTGCCTGCCAGCCATCAAACTCCTAGCGAGCCTCACTCCAGTTCCAATTCCTCACTCCAGTTCCAGTTCCACACCTCAGGGGCCCATCTAAGTCCAGCCGGTCCCGGCACCCAAGGGCTCAACCTGCGGGGAATGTGGACTGGTATTGGCAAAGCTCCAGCTGGCCCCTGTCTTCCTCTGGACTCGCCTCCTGATATTGGAGACCTGTGGGGGTTTACCCTCTCAGGTAGTGTCAACCCCAACTCAGGCAAAGGGTCCACAGACCACACCATGGTTCCTACAAATTGCCAAGCCCATGGATCCGGCGGAGGCCATACTGGGCTTAGCCCAAAAGATACTAGAACAGCAGAAAGTGCTGGAGTCCCTCACCTCGGCAGAGTAACGGCTGGGTCAATGTGTTCATCCGGGTGCATCGGCTACTACGGTTGTGGGCCTTTCTGTCCCTTCGTTGACTGCACGACTAGTCCTGCCCCTCCCGGCACCTCCAAGTTTTGCCGGGGATCCCCAGCACTGCCGCGGCTTCTTGAACCAGTGTCACATGCACTTTTGTCTCCAGTCAGCGCTTTTTCCTGATGACCTCAGAAAAGCCACATATATCCTTTCTCTGTTGGATGATAAGGCCTTGGCCTGGGCCTCACCGCACTGAGAACGTGCCGACCCTGTGCTGCAAAATTTGCAAGGCTTCCTCTCACTGTTCCGTACAGTCTTTGATGATCTGGGATGCCATGCTATCTCCAGTTCGTCTCTACTATACATGCGCCAAAGTTCTCTGTCTCTCACAGATTATGTTATCGACTTTCGCACCCTGGCATCGAAACTCCATTGGGGCGAGGACTGCTTATGCTCAATCTTCTTGGATGGCCTCTCCCACCGGATTAAGGACGTTGGCAGACCGTGAATTACCTTCTACACTCAATGCCCTCATAGATCTGGCAGGTTGAATTTATCACCAACTCCAAGAGAGGGCTCGGGAGCTGCAGCCCTCCAAAAAACCTTCTATAGCCTCGCAGAGGCTTCTACGTTCACCCTCTCACAAACAGACTGTGGGGGTTGGTAAAATTACCTCCGAAGAGTCCATGCAGTTGGGTAGGGGTCGGTTGACATCTGAAGAATGCCTCTAACGTCGGCGCTCCGGGCTTTGCCTATACTGTGGAGAGGCAGGGCATCTCCTGGTTCAATGCCCTATACGTCTGGGAAACACTCAGGCCTAGGTCATGTTGGGGGACTTTCCCTAGGCCTGACATCTCCTAATCCCCCACTCACTCTTCCAGTATCTCTCCTCATGGACAAGCACGAGTTCCATGCTCTGGCCCTTGTGGACTCCGGAGCCGGGGGCAATTTCATCCTCAAGCAATTAGTCCAGCAGCTCAGGATTCCTACCTGCCTTGCTCTAGGGGAGCCCTTGGTGGCAAGGTCACCCATACCACTGTTCCAATCACCTTCCGCACAGGTGATCTTCATTAAGAGTCACTGGCTTTCCATGTCATTAACCGGGCTATTCATCCCCTGGTCCTTGGTTTGCCTTGGTTACAGAAACATTCTCTGCAATTTGACTGGGCGTCCCTACAGCTTAGTCAATGGGGCCCTACTTTACGCACCTCTTGCCTAAAATCGCTAGCTCCTCAATGGTGCTTCTCCATGATGATGCTTCCAGCTGGCTGCCTTCCCATTGTGCCTCCTTCATGGATGTCTTCTCTAAGCAAGGGGCTGATGTCTTACCTCTGCACCACCAATACAACTGTGCCATCAACCTCCTGCCCAACACCGACCCTCCTCGGGGCCAGATCTACTCTTTGTCCCTGGCTGAGACCCGGGCCATGTCCGAGTTTGTGCAGGAAAATTTGGCCAAGGGGTTTATCCACAAATCCTTATCCCTTGTGGGGCTGGCATCTTCTTTGTGGCCAAAAAGGATGGGACCCTCCACCCCTGTATAGATTACAGGGGCTTGAATGGCATCACCTTAAAGATCGATACCCTCTACCTCTTATTGCGGAGCTGTTCAACCGCCTGCAAGGAGCCCGCTCAACCTCCATGGGGCCTACAACCTCATTCGTATTCAGAAAGGTGACGAGTGAAAGACGGCCTTCAATACTTGCGACAGGCACTACGAGTATCTAGTGATGCCTTTTGGAATCTGCAATGCCCCGGCCATCTTCCAAAACATGATGAATGAGATCTTCCATGATTTATTGTACCAATGTGTCGTCATCTATCTGAATGACATTTTAGTGTTTTCCAAGGACCATCAGACCCATCACTTAGATGTGGCTCGGGTTCTCCAATGCCTCTGAGACCATCAACTATTTGCTAAACTGGAAAAATGTTCCTTTGAAAAGGAAAACCTGTCCTTCTTGGGCTACATTGTTTCTCAGCACGGATTCCGGATGGAACCGGAGAAACTCAAGAGCATCCAAGATTGGCCTCAGCCTACAGGCTTAAGGAAGGTACAACGATTTCTGGTATTTGCCAATTATTACAACTGTTCCAAGCTTGTAGCCCCACTCACAGCCTTGACCCGTAAGGGTGCGAATCCCAGGCAATGGCCTCCTGAAGCTGTGGTGGCTTTTCAACACTTGAAAGCTGCCTTCCTCCAGGAACATTTCCTTTGGCACCCTGACCCACTGCGCCCATTTGTGGTCGAGATTGACACTTCCTCTGAAGGAACAGGAGCAGTACTCAGCCAGCACTCTGCTTCTGGAACCCTCCATCCATATTCCTTTTACTCCAAGCAGTTCTCGCCTGCTGAAAAAAAACTATGGTATCAGTGACAAGGAGCTTCTGGCAATTAAGCGCGCTTTTGAGGAGTGGCGCCTGTGGCTCGAGGGTTCTCAACACCCCATTACTGTATACACGGACCATAAAAATCTTGAGTACTTGCATCAAGCCCAGCGACTGACCCCCCGTCAGGCCCGCTGGGCCTTATTCTTTTCACGCTTCGACTTCACTCTCCACTACCAACATGTGGCCAAAAATCTCAAGGCAGATGCTCTCTCCCACACCATCAGCACCGAAGATGTCGAGGAACCCCCTCGACATATCATTGATCTGGCCTGAATCCTCCTAGCCACCACCACAACTATACCACAGGGGAAGACCATGGTTCCTCGACGACTCGAGGATAAGATCCTCTGATGGGCCCATGATTCCCACACTGTGGGACACCATGGACGTGCTCGCACCCTCGCTTCAATCCTCAGATTCTACTGGTGGCCCACTATGCAAACCGATATAAAGAATTATGTGGATTCTTATTATTTATTTATTTATTTAGAAATTTTGTATACCGTCATTCGCAAGAAACATCACAATGGTTCACATCATAGAATCATAAAATCATACCAACAGGTCATGTTTTCAGGATATCCCCAAGAAATATGGATGAGATAGATTTGCATACTAATGCCTGTGGCTCCCAGCACTCAGTGAGTCACATTCAGTGCTCAGTGCTTGCTCTCTCTCCATCTCACTGAGCTTGCAGAGAGGACAGAAGCTGGAAGGACTCAAAGGAAGGAGGCTCAGCAGAGGAAAACAGGAAAGTACTAGTGTGCCACGTAAAGGCTGCACAAAGTGGGGTCCAGCTCTCTGATCAGTTATCACCCCGGGAATGCTGTAGTAGGAAGAGGCAAGCATTATTACACATCTTCTCAGAATGGCGCTTCTGCTTGTTTAAGAACCACCGCTGGTTTGTCATGTTGTTGTGAGGTGCTGGCCTGGATCTGAGCATCGTGTACGGGTGACTTTCCTGTGACACCTCTGATCAGGTCTGAAGGCACAAAAGGATGCCATGGCACACTGGTTGGGAACACTGGCCTATGTCATTGAAACCCCCAGTATGGGCATGTAAAATAAAAGTCCTGGTGCTTAGGGATTCTCCTTCTGGCACCTGGTCTATGAGTTTAATAAAAAATGTCTTTGCACGTCAGTTTTCATTTAATTTGAATTAATGAGCTGTTTTGAATGATATTGCATCATAAATTGTGATTTGTAGTAAACTTTAGTGGACTACGTGTGGAAATGCATTTATGCAAGGCAGCAAAATAGTGAATATTTTTACAAAAGGAAAAACATGGAAAAGCCTGAAATGCTGGTGTTTTTTGATGTAAGAACATAAGAATATGCCATACTGGGTCAGACCAAGGGTCCATCAAGCCCAGCATCCTGTTTCCATCAGTGGCCAATCCAGGCCATAAGAACCTGGCAAGTACCCAAAAACTAAGTCTATTCCATGTTACTGTTGCTAGTAATAGCGGTGTTTTGGGTTGTTTTACCCATTTTAAAGTGCATAGGCTCCCATCTGCAAAAATGTTTGCAGTTTAGCATACTGGCCTTTCAGTTACTCAGTAATCAGATTATTGTTTGCACGGATATTTGTCCAGCTTCAGATTTTTCCTTTAAACACACATTTATTCCCTTTAGTTGATTTATTCAGCAGCAAATACTGTTTTAAAAATTAAGCAATGAATACTCATTTTAAACATAGCAATCAATAGGTGAGTTTGCTCTGTGTTTGGACAGAGATTTGTTCTGCTTTTTGGTTGTAATGGAGAATACATGTACTCCAATTTTGTCATCAGAGATGAGAACCTACAGTGTTTGCAAATGACTGAATATTAGGAATTATCCAGCTTGAGACTTTTATTTAATAATGAATCCTTTGTGGTTTTGCATTTACAAGTTTAGACTAATTTTGTAATCTTGTATAAGATATTGGGCAAATGAACTTGAAATGGTCAGCATAATTGTGAATTTTCTGGGTTTTGGCTTGGTGTCTCTGCTCCAGATCTCTGGGACATTTTGCAGCATCTCCGGATCCATGGATGTCCATTTCATATCATTAGTATGTTCTTCCTCCTCCCCAAATGGTTAGGAGAGTAGACAGGAAGCATTTTTGTTTTCTTCCACTGACTTCTGCCTTCTCCCATTATTGCTGGGTTCTCAGCAATAGGCTGCAAGAGAAGGGAGAAGCAGTAGGGCAGGAGAGAGAGAAAGACAAGTACTTCCTGCCTGCCCCCGCAGCTGCTATCTGGACTGATGGCACCAAAATAGTGTTATTTAAATGGTGCTGGGTGGGTGGATGGGAGGAATGTGAAAAGTGGGGAAAGGAAGAGTAGAGATGGTAGGAGGAAAGACTAAAGAGGATAGGGCTATTCAGCTTGGATAAGAGACAGCTGAAGGGGGATATGATAGAGGTGTTTAAAATCATGAGAGGTCTAGAACGGGTAGATGTGAATCGGTTATTTACTCTTTCAGATAATAGAAAGACTAGGGGGCGATCCATGAAGTTAGTATATGGCACATTTAAAACTAATCGGAGAAATTTCTTTTTCACTCAACGCACAATTAAACTCTGGAATTTGTTGCCAGAGGATGTGGTTAGTGCAGATAGTATAGCTGTGTTTAAAAAAGGATTGGATAAGTTCTTGGAGGAGAAGTCCATTACCTGCTATTAATTAAGTTGACTTAGAAAATAGCCACTGATATTACTAGCAACAGTAACATGGGATAGACTTAGTTTTTGGGTACTTGCCAGGTTCTTATGGCCTGGATTGGCCACTGTTGGAAACAGGATGCTGGGCTTGATGGACCCTAGGTCTGACCCAGTATGGCATGTTCTTATGTTCTTATGAGGGAAAGAGAGAGAAAAGCAAAATCAAAGAGAGGAAGGAGGAAGAAAGTGAGAGAGGCACAAAGAGGAGAAGAGAGAGAGAGAATTAAAGGGGAAGTGGGGAGAGCAACAGAGACTTCCACTGCTGAGAAAGAAGCTTAGGCTTTCAATTTGATTCTCATTTCTAGTTGAATACTGTGGCTAAAAATGGACGAGAGTGACTTTAGGACTGTTGTTCAGTCCTTTGCAGTATCAACTATTGGTTATTGCACTGCTTTATATATGGGGTTACCTGTTTGTCATTTGAGGATATTACAACTATTTTTAATTGCAGCTTCTAGGTTAGTGTCTGGATGCCTGCACAAAGGAAAATTGTAAAAGAACAGTGCAGGTGTCCAGGTGTGTGCAGTTTCCAGCATGTGAACGTGCTGATTTTATAACATGCACACGTGCCGACACACGCATGTTATAAAATCGGCTATATATGCGCCCCATTTTATATCAGCATGCGTCCATGTGCACACAAGCGCGTGCAAGGGGGAACATTTTATAAAATCCACACAGTGATGGACTGGAAGAGAACTTCCTAAAACTCCTACCTACCCTGCCTGCCTTTTTCCCTCTGCTCCCCGACCTCTAAAACCCCTCTAACAACTTTATTTTTCTATACTTACCTGGCCCCCGCCCCACTCATACCCACCCCAGCCTGCCCCCTATTTTTAAACCGACTCTTCCGCACGTACCGGGAAATACGCGTGTGGCTGCGGGCCTTTGAAAATGCCTGCGCAACCCGGCCTTGAGCATATCTCTGGTTTTTTGATGCGTGCAGCTGTTTATAAATGTACCCCTTAGAGAGCATAACTTTCCAGTTTAGAAAAGGCTTTAGCACATTATGGGGTAGATTTTAAAAATTTGCATGATCGCGTACTTTTGTTCGCGCACCAGGTGCAAACAAAAGTACGCTGGATTTTATAAGATACGCGCGTAGCCGCGCGTATCTTATAAAATCTGGGGTCGGCGCGCGCAAGGGGGTGAACATTTGTGCAACCTGCGCGCGCCGAGCCCAGCGCGCGCTGCCTGTTCCCTCCAAGGCCGCTCCGATTTCGGAACGGCCTCGGAGGGAACTTTCCTTCGCCCTTCCCCCACCTTCCCCTCCCTTCCCCTCCCTAACCCACCACCCCGGCCCTATCTAAACCCCCCCTTACCTTTGTTGGCAGTTTACGCCTGCTAAAAGCAGACGTAAATCTGCGTGCGCCAGCGGGCTGCTGGTGCGCCATCACCTGACCCGGGGGGCTGGTCCGGGGGCCTCGACCATGCCCCCGGGCCGGCGCCACGCCCCCGGGCCCGCCCCCAAAACGTTGCGTCACGCCCCCAAAACGCCATGTCATTTCAGGAACGCCCCCGACACGCCCCCTCTCCGCCCCTTTCACGAAGCCCCGGGACTTACGCGCGTCCCGGGGCTCTGCACGTGCCGGCGGCCTATGCAAAATAGGTGCGTCGGCGCGCGAGGGCCCTGCGTGCGTAAATCCAGCCGGATTTACGCGCTCAGGGCATTTAAAATCCGCCCCTATATGTGACAGTTATTGGAGTGGTGGCAGCCTTCAGACTCCCAGCTCTTGGTATTATTCATGCAGCGAAAAGAAACCAATTATGTTCCCGAGCAGGCCCATATTTATGGAACAAACGCTCTCCATCTGGTCAACAGATTCAAGATCACAGTTCTTTTCTAAAGGGATTAAATGCCCTTCTTTTTCTTGAGGCACTTCATTTTTACTTCTCTTAACCTTTTCTATTTTAGACTTATCCTGATGTAGTATTTTATACGTTGTTTGATTAGGTATGTATTTTTATTGTTCATGGTTATTTGTAATCTGCCAACAATGGAAGTCTAGTGATTTGGCAGAATTGAATTCTTGGAATAAATAAACAATAAATAACATAAATAAACAATTAAAAGCTGGTGTTCTGAACAGAGAAAGGAGGAACAGGATAACAAGTAAAGATGGGGCAAAGAAGGAGGAAAGGAAAGAAGGAAATGGTGATGGGGAAGGAGAGTACTCAGGAGGGAGGAAAAATCTTTGAAAGGAACTATTGTATATAATAGTTGCTGAAAATACTGCGTTAAAGCCAATTTAAGATCATAAGAACATGCCATACTGGGTCAGACCAGGGTCCATCAAGCCCAGCATCCTGTTTCCAACAGTGGCCAATCCTGGCCATAAGAACCTGGCAAGTACCCAAAAACTAAGTATATCCCATGCTATTGTTGCTAGTAATAGCAGTGGCTATTTTCTACGTCAATTTAATTAATAGCAGGTAATGGACTTCTCCTCCAAGAACTTATCCAATCCTTTTTTAAACACAGCTATACTAACTGCACTAACCACATCCTCTGGCAACAAATTCCAGAGTTTAATTGTGCATTGAGTAAAAAAGAACTTTCTCCGATTAGTTTTAAATGTGCCCCATGCTAACTTCATAGAGTGCCCCCTAGTCTTTCTATTATCCGAAAGAGTAAATAACCGATTCACATCTACTCGTTCTAGACCTCTCATGATTTAAAACACCTCTATCATATCCCCCCTCAGTCGTCTCTTCTCCAAGCTGAAAAGTCCTAACCTCTTTAGTCTTTCCTCATAGGGGAGCTGTTCCATTCCCCTTATCATTTTGGTAGCTCTTCTCTGTACCTTCTCCATCGCAATTATATCTTTTTTGAGATGCGGCGACCAGAATTGTACACAGTATTCAAGGTGCGGTCTCACCATGGAGAGATACAGAGGCATTATGACATTTTCCATTTTATTCACCTTTCCCTTTCTAATAATTCCCAACATTCTGTTTGCTTTTTTGACTGCCGCAGCACACTGAACCGACAATTTCAATGTGTTATTCACTATGACACCTAGATCTCTTTCTTGGGTTGTAGCACCTAATATGGAACCCAACATTGTGTAATTAGAGCATGGGTTATTTTTCCCTATATGCATCACCTTGCACTTATCCACATTAAATTTCATCTGCCATTTGGATGCCCAGTTTTCCAGTCTCACAAGGTCTTCCTGCAATTTATCACAATCTGCTTGTGATTTAACTACTCTGAACAATTTTGTGTCATCTGCAAATTTGATTATCTCACTTGTTGTATTTCTTTCCAGATCATTTATAAATATATTGAAAAGTAAGGGTCCTGGGGGCGCTCTCGCGCGGAGACCAAGATGGCCGCCTGAAGCTAAGCTCCGGGAACACTCGCAAGATATTACAGGGAATTTAGCGACTTTTACAACCTTTTTTCAGCGCTACCTCACTCGTTATCTCCCTCACGATGTCTACTATAAAGCCGGGGAAAATTGAAGCGGCGTTTGCAGCTACCTCCGGGACCAAACGGTCTAAACCGGACCCGCCAACTCCAGATAAGGCCGCACCCGCCAAGCAAATGGCGTCCGCGGATTTGGTCCTCGCAGAACTAAAAACCTTAAAAGATATGCTGCAAACGAATACGGACAACACCGTCGCTATAAGATCAGACCTCCAGACTCTCTCCACTCATTTTGATCAGCTCTCACATAGACTAGAAGATGCCGAATCTCAGATTTCGTCTCTGCTAGTGACTACTGCGTCACTTTCTACTGTGGGAAACAAGCTTGATGCACTGCGAAGAGATCTGGAAGATCTTTCCAATCGGAATAGGTGCAACAATATAAGACTTTTGGGGATCCCGGAAGGCTCGGAGGGTACAGATATTTTTGCGTTTCTCACCAACCTGATTCCGGACGTTCTACGAATTACTTTCTCTCCTCCATTAGAGATAGAAAGGGTGCATCGAGTACCGTCACGCCCTCTCCGGTCCTCAGCCTTTCCTAGACCCATCATACTTAAACTCCTGTGTTATCCACAAGTTTTGCAGGTATTCTCTGCAGCCAAATCAAGATCGCCTCTTCAGTATCATGGATCCAACATTCTATTTGTACCTGATTTGGCGAAAACTACTGCTGCTAAACGTAAGTCTTTCTTAGCGCTGAGGCCTCGCCTTCATGATCTTGGTGCCAAATTTGGCCTCTTATACCCTGCTATGATGCGAATCACTTACCAAAATCGCACGCAGCTTTTTCACAGCCCTGAGGAGCTTGACAAATTTCTACAATCTGCTGGTCGCTCCCAAGAAATGGTTACCTGAAAATGTCTTATGTATCCCATGGCATTTTTTCTCCTTCACATTCCCGTGAATGATACCTGTCTACATTTCCCGTGAACAACTCAGGTGGTCATGGCCCCCTTGAGGCCCATTCCACGAATATGGGCGACGAACACTGGATGTTCGTGTTTGTCACTTGCTTTTGTTTCTCTATACCTTTCTCTAGCATAGCTAATGCTAGTCTCGGGACACTGATGTTCATTTTTCTTCACTTCGTGTCTCTAGTTTTCTACCTCTGTCTACATGTGCATTCTTGGCCAAGCACTCATATCTCCTCAGTGGAACTTCCACCTGACAATGTAAAATATAACAGTATACTTGCTACTTCACAACTGTTCCGATGGCGTCCACCATAGAGTCCATTAATGTGGTTTCGCTTAATGTCAATGGGTTTACCCACCCGATCAAAAGGAAGAAAATCTTGACTTATCTTCAAACATTGCATACCAACATTGCCCTGCTACAAGAAACTCACCTGACCATGGCTGAATCTCTCAAATTAAAACAACAATGGGTAGGACATGTTTTTTTCAGCCCCGCTGTTAAGAAGAAACGTGGTACGGCTATCTTAATCAATAAGCGTCTAGATATTTCTATTTTGCATCAGGGAGATGGACATTGATGGTAGATGGAATCTCTTACAATTTTACCCTACAGGATGGTTCGTTCACCATTCTCAATTTGTATGCGCCTAATGCCGATGAACCCGCTTTTTTTCCAAGATGTGTTTGCGAGATTGCTCGCTCTAACCCTTCCTTTTCTATCATTGGGGGAGACTTCAACCAGCCTTTAGACTCTCTTTTAGACAAAAAGACTGAGGCCCGTTACACAACTTCAAAGGCGACTCGAACCTTGAATCATCTCATGTCTCAACTTGGTCTCAGGATCCTTGGAGAATAGAACATCCCACTGGTAAAGACTTCACATTTTACTCAGCGCCTCATGAGTCCTCACTCTAGAATAGACTATTTTTGGTTTCTAACTCTCTGATCCCTCATGTTACTGCATCCAGAATCTGCTCTATCCTGGTGTCGGATCATGCTGCAGTATCTTTTCAACTCAAACTCGTTACTCCTATTCGCCTGGACAGACAATGGAGGTTTAATGCTTCCTTACTTTTGGAGCCTGAGTTTCAGTCATTTCTAAGTGAGAAAACTGCAGATTACTTCATGGATAACTCACATGCTACTTCCTCTCCAGAAATACTCTGGGAAGCTTACAAAGCGACCATAAGAGGTGAGATCATCAGTTTCTCTGCTCACAGACGACGTCTTCAGCAGCAAAACCTTCAACGCTTACAAAATCAATCTGAAACCTTGGAACGCCTATATTTGCAAACCCCCTCAACGCATACCCTCACCCAACTGCAACAAGTGAGGTATGAATATAATCGCCAACTAAGTGCGCAAGTTCACTTGCATCTTTTCCATTCTAAAATGCAGTATTATGCAGAAGGAAATAAATGTGGCAGATTACTAGCTTCATACCTTAAAAAGAAGACTGAAAAGTCACGTGTGATTAAACTTGTCACCCCAACTGGCAAAACAACCACTCAAGACAAGGACATTCTTCAATCTTTCAGAGATTTCTATGCCCAGCTTTATATGTCTGAAGTCCATCCGTCTCCTGCTGACCTGGATTCCTTCTTCGCTAAACTGGAACTTCCGCAATTGACTGATGTGCAACGTTCGACTTTAGATGCGCCCATCACTACGGAGGAAATTTCAGCTGCCATCATGTCACTGCCTCTGAACAAAGCCCCAGGTCCAGATGGCTTCAGCACTGACTTCTACCATGCCTTTAAAAAGACGTTACTACTTCATCTGGCTGCTCTCTATACCTCTTTCTCTTCCCTAAGCTCTATATCCACTAATTTCACAGATGCTCGAATAGTGGTGATACCAAAGCCAGGTCGAGACCCTACTTCACCTGCTAATTATAGACCTATTTCACTTCTAAACGTAGATTACAAAATCTTTACTAAGGTACTAGCCACTCGCCTCTCAAAAATTTTAGGTTCTATTATCCATACTGACCAATCCGGGTTTATAAAAAACCGGCTGATTGCTAATAATACTCGTATGCTCCTTCATATTCAAGATTTCATTTTCCCCACCACAGAGGCGGCCATTGCCGTTTCCCTAGATGTGGAAAAGGCCTTTGACCGCATAGAATGGTCTTTTTTATTTGATACTATGTCCAGATTCGGCTTTGGTGATACATTTACTAATTGGGTTAAATTGATTTATGGTGCACCTCTGGCTTCTCTATATGTTAACTCTCAGATATCCCCGCCTTTTTCCTTGCATAGGGGAACTCGACAAGGTTGTCCCATCTCCCCACTATTATTCGACCTGGCTCTGGAACCGCTACTTATTGCCATTCGCCAATCTCATAATATCACTGGCATTGGAATGCGGTCAGGAGAATACAAACTCTCTGCTTATGCGGACGATGTCTTGCTTTTTTTGACCTCTCCAGAACGCTCACTTACCCAATTATTCTTGCTCATTGACTCATACTCTGTTTTATCCGGTTATAAAGTGAATTGGAGTAAAACTGAATTCCTTCCCTTGAATAATTTTTCCCAAATGTTAGACCTCTCCTCTTTTCCAATTCAAAAAGCAAAGTCCGGTTTAAAATATCTTGGTATTCGTTTCTTCACAGACCCCCAAAAGACTCTCAATTCATGCGAGCAATCCACCTTACAATGTCTCAAGGAAGTCGTCCTTAAATGGTCTCCATTGCATCTCATCTGGTGGGGTAGATTGGACACCATTAAAATGACCCTTGCTCCTAAAATCATTTTTGTATTGTCTATGCTCCCAATTTTCTTCTCGAACGATTTTTATAGTCATGTTGACCGTATTCTAACCAGGTTCCTCTGAAACAACAAAGTTCCCAGAATTGCTCTGCGCAAATTAAAAGCCACGAAGGATGAGGGCGGGGTTAACTTCCCTGACTTCCACTCATACCACTTGGCTTTTATTTTACAACAAGGCTCTCATTTAGTTAGCCCTGAGACATGTACTATTGACTCACCTAGCTGGCTTCCCATTGAACGCTCCCTTATACACCCTTTCCCTGCCTCAGCATTTCCAGGGATGCTCTTCTCCTCATATAAAACTCAAAATAAGATACTGTTTTCCTTACATAAGGCGCTGAAAGAGTTTGATGCTTCATGCCCTAGAGGGAAACCCACCTGGTTAAACTTCCCATATGGAACAACAACAAAATTCGAATTGCTGGCTCTCCTATACAGTGGCCTAAGTGGCAGGATAAAGGAATTTGGTTTTTATCTTCCCTTGTTTCCAATGGAAGCCTACTTCCTTTCTCCTCCCTGCGATCTCATTTTCATATCCCCTCTACCCAATTCTATGCTTGGCTACAGCTTCGTGAAGCACTTAAGTGTCTGAACCTCCCGAACTTCGCTCTAGATCAACCACCGTATCTCCTCTCCTTTTTTGAGGAAGTTGGAACTCGAGGACACTTAGCCTCCAAACTTTATAAGTTACTTAGAAGTTTCTCCACGCCCTCCCCGACCTCTATCCTGCAACAAGTGTGGTCACATGATTTACAACTCATGTCTTCCGCTACAACTTGGACTCACGTCTGGTCCACCTCCATACGGATCTCTCTATCTACTAGCTTATCCCAGACGTCTTTCTTCATCCTACATAGAGCTCTCTGGACTCCATGGAAACTTTATAGGGCTAAGCTGCTCACCTCTCATCATTGCTGGTCCTGTCACAGTGCGGAGGCTTCCCTGGAACATATGCTTTTTGCATGCCCGTTGCTCTTTGAATTCTGGTTGCAAATATGGACTAGAATAAAGACCATACTTCCAATATTGATGCCGATTTCATATGCTTTGATAATCCTCAAAGGAGCGCATCCTGATCTTGACTTAATACTGCCACACAGAAGGTTACTCAATTTCCTCCTTCTCGTAGCTCTGCATAACATCACTTCCAATTGGAAGAGGAGTGACCTTCTCTCTGAACCTTTATGGTGGAACACGGTTTGTGTCTATAGTAAATATGAGAGGGCGATAGCTATTAAATATAATCGACTCGCTAAATGGGACTTAATGTGGAAACCCCTTGACAATTACACCCCATAATAGACAACACAACTTGTTACATTTACATTGTCTTTTGGACATGTTAGATTGGATGCACTCCTTACCTCTTCTTTTCTTTTATCTAACATCTACTGCTCTATTTTGATCTGTGTCCCCTTTAAGTACCCTGGATGCTTACTGGTTCTTGTTCACTCGTTTTTCTTTGTGTTTTTGTTGTATTCTTCACACGGTGTTTCTACTTTTGGAATATTGTACTGAGTTTCTCATTGCTGATATGTAATCAATGTATGACTGCTTTGTTGCCTAACACCGTAATAATAATAAATATATTACAACAACAACAAAAAAAGAAAAGTAAGGGTCCCAATATAGATCCCTGAGGCACTCCATTGTCCACTCCCTTCCACTGAGAAAATTGTCCATTTAATCCTACTCTCTGTTTTCTGTCTTTTAGCCAGTTTGCAATTCACGAAAGGACATCGCCACCTATCCCATGACTTTTACTTATCCTAGAAGCCTCTCATGAGGAACTTTGTCAAAAACTTTCTGAAAATCCAAGTATACTATATCTACCGTTCACCTTTATCCACATGTTTATTAACTCCTTCAAAAAAGTGAAGCAGATTTGTGAGGCAAGACTTGCCCTGGGTAAAGCCATGCTGACTTTGTTCCATTAAATCATGTCTTTCTATATGTTCTGTAATTTGATGTTTAGAACACTTTCCACTATTTTTCCTGGCACTGACATCAGGCTAACCGGTCTGTAGTTTCCCGGATTGCCCCTGGAGCCCTTTTTAAATATTGGGGTTATGTTTGCTATCCTCCAGTCTTCAGGTACAATGGATGATTTTAATGATAGGTTACAAATTTTTACTAATAGGTCTGAAATTTCATTTTTTAGTTCCTTCAGAACTCTAGGGTGTATACCATCTGGTCCAGGTGATTTACTACTCTTCAGTTTGTCAATCAGACCTACCACATCTTCTAGGTTCACCGTGATTTGATTCAGTCCATCTGAATCATTACCCATGAAAACCTTCTCCATTACGGGTACCTCCTCCTCAACATCCTTTTCAGTAAACACCGAAGCAAAGAAATCATTTAATCTTTCCGCGATGGCCTTATCTTCTCTAAGTGCCCCTTTAACCCCTCGATCATCTAATGGTCCAACTGACTCCCTCACAGGCTTTCTGCTTCGGATATATTTTAAAAAGTTTTTACTGTGAGTTTTTGCCTCTACAGCCAACTTCTTTTCAAATTCTCTCTTAGCCTGTCTTATCAATGTCTTACATTTAACTTGCCAACATTTATGCTTTATCCTATTTTCTTCTGTTGGCTCCTTCTTCCAATTTTTGAATGAAGATCTTTTGGCTAAAATAGCTTCTTTCACCTCCCCTTTTAACCATGCTGGTAATCGTTTTGCCTTCTTTCCACCTTTCTTAATGTGTGGAATACATCTGGACTGTGCTTCTAGAATGGTATTTTTAACAATGACCACGCCTCTTGGACATTATTTACTTTTGTAGCTGCTCCTTTCAGTTTTTTTCTAACAATTTTTCTCATTTTATCAAAGTTTCCCTTTTGAAAGTTTAGCACGAGTCCTTGGATTTGCACACTGTTCCTCTTCCAGTCATTAAATCAAATTTGATCATATTATGATCACTATTGCCAAGTGGCCCCACCACCATTACCTCTCTCACCAAGTCCTGTGCTCCACTGAGAAATAGATCTAAAATTGCTCCCTCTCTCGTCGGTTCCTGAACCAATTGCTCCATAAAGCTATCATTTATTCCATCCAGGAACGTTATCTCTCTAGCGTGTCCCGATGATACATTTACCCAGTCAATATTGGGGTAATTGAAGTCTCCCATTATTACTGCACTACCAATTTGGTTAGCTTCCCTAATTTCTCTTAGCATTTCACTGTCCGTCTCACCATCTTGACCAGGTGGATGGTAGTATACCCCTATCACTATAGTCTTCCCCAACACACAAGGGATTTCTACCCATAAAGATTCAATTTTGTATTTAGTCTCATGCAGGATGTTTATCCTGTTGGACTCTATGCCATCCCGGCCATAAAGCACCACACCTCCTCCCGAGTGCTCCTCTCTGTCATTGCGATATTTGTACCCCGGTATAGCACTGTCCCATTGGTTATCCTCTTTCCACCATGTCTCTGAGATGCCAATTAAGTCTATGTCATCATTCACTGCTATACATTTTAATTCTCCCATCTTACTTCTTAGACTTCTGGCATTAGCATACAAACATTTCAAAGTTTGTTTTTTGTTTGTATTTTCATTCTGCTTTTTAATTGATAGGGATAAGTTAGAATTTTTTAGCTCAGGTGAGTTTTAGTTACAGGCACTTGGACTACTTTTCTAATTATTGGAACCTCACTTTTGGGATGCTCTAATTCTAATGCATCATTAGTATCCTTTGAAGATACCTCTCTCCGAACCATGCGCTGCTGAGTGACTGTCGGCTTTCCCCTTTGTTCTAGTTTAAAAGGTTATAGAGCAGCTTTAAACTAGAACAAAGGTGAAAGCCGACAGTCGCTCAGCAGCACATGGTTCGGAGAGAGGTATCTTCAAAGGATACTAATGATGCAAGAAGGAGCATGCAACAAGGTTTCTTTTGCTTACCATATAGGTGGTATCTGCTTAATAAACACATACACAGTTATTTCTGCCACTTGTACATGAGCCAACTCCCTCCCCCCCCCATGACTTTCCCTTCTGCCCCTCCCCTCTTTCCTATTTTACTAATTATCTACTCTCAGACTGTATAAAATTAAGTTCCCCGATATGGTGATCAGATAGCACAACATGGCAATTTCTCCTGTGGCTAAGATTTCATGTTCTTTTCTGGCATCAGGCCAAGCAAATGATTTATAAATGTACAATACAGCTGTAAATATAAAGAAAACTCATTCTTCCAGTGTTATGTTACAGCATATAACAAAAATCAATGCATGCAACACAATGCTCCTGTCCTACAGAAGATACATTGTTCTCAATGTTTCTCCAGTTAAAATAAGAACAATTCCACTGTTTTACCAGGAAACAAATGAATCGTCCAATAACAATGTAATGATTCAAAGCACTAAATTAATCTTTTTTTCTCATTTCTAAAAGCTTTTATTCAGCTAGTATAAGTCAAATGTTTGGCAGTTTGAATGTAAAAAAATGCAGAGTTATGTATTTGGCTTGCAAAAATCCAAGAGAGGGTTGAGAATCTAATGTGTACTGACCAGGAAAGAGACCTTGGAGGGACATAAGAGCATAAGAAATTGCCATGCTGGGTCAGACCAAGGGTCCATTAAGCCCGGCATCCTGTTTCGAACAGAGGCCAAACCAGGCCATGAGAACCTGGCAATTACCCAAACACCAAGAAGATCCCATGCTACCAAAAGGATGGGCTCCACCTTAACTAGAGTGGAACCAAGCTGCTGGCACTAACTTTCAAATAGGAAGAGCAGCTTTTAAACTAGAACAAGGGGGAAAGCAGACAGTCACTCAGTAGTGCATGGTTCGGAGAAATGTATCCTTGACGGATACTAATGAAACAGGAGAGTTAGGGAATCCCAACAGAGAGGTTCCATTAAAAGCAAACATAGTCCATGTACCAATATGTAAAAAATCACCAAAGCTAATGATTTCTGAATTATCCCTAACAACTAAAAAGCAGGTTGTTAATACAAACAAAAAACACACTTTGAAATGTCTGTATGCCAATGCCAGAAGTTTAAGTAGTAAGATGGGAGAGTTAGAGTGTAAGCAGTAAATCACGAGATTGACATAATTGGCATCTCAGAGACTTGGTGGAAGGAGGTACAAATTATATCGCAATGATAGGGAGGATCAACTTGGTGGGGGTGTGGCAATTTATGTCCGGGAGGGTATAGAATCCAACAGGATAAAGATTAGGGATGTGCAGCAGGGACAGATTCGTCCCATTCGGTATTTGTATTAGTCGGGACCCAAATCCGTTGCATTCGTTCTCAGGGGACCCCGATCTGTTCATTAGTTATATATGTATTCGTTTCCCCCACAAACCCCCATTCCAACCCTTTAAATATAATTAACTACAACCTACAACCCCCCACCCTCCTGACCCCCCCCCCCCCAAGACTTGCCAAGTCCCTGGTGGTCAAGTGGGGGTCCTGGAGCAATCTCCTGCACTCAGGCCATTGGCTGCTGGTATTCAAAATGGCGCCAATAGCCTTTGCCCTTACTATGTCACAGGGGCTACCAGTGCCATTGGTTGGCCCCTGTCATATGGTAGGAGCAATGGATGGCCGGCGCAGTCTTGTGCTCCTACCATGTGATAGGATGAGGATGTTAGGAAGATACCAGTTCCTGAGATGGTTTTCAGGGATGATGAGTCAGACGAACTGAAGGAAATCACTGTTAACCTGGAAGATGTAGTAGGCCAGATTGACAAACTAAAGAGTGGCAAATCACCTGGACCAGATGGTATGCATCCTAGGGTACTGAAGGAACTAAAAAATGAAATTTCTGATCTATTAGTTAAAATTTGTAACCTGTCATTAAAATCTTCCAATTGCATCAGTAGCATGGGATCTTCTTAGTGTATGGGTAATTGCCAGGTTCTTGTGGCCTGGTTTGGCCTCTGTTGGAAACAGTATGCTGGGCTTGATGGACCCTTGGTCTGACCCAGCATGGCAATTTCTTATGTTCTTATGTTCTTATGATGCAATTAATAGCAGTAGCTATTCCCTAAGTAAACTTGATTAATAGCCGTTAATGGACTTCTCCTCCAAGAACTTATCCAAACCTTTCTTGAACCCAGCTACACTAACTACACTAATCACATCCTCTGGCAACAAATTCCAGAACTTTATTGTGCACTGAGTGAAAAAGAATTTTCTCCGATTAGTCTTAAATGTGCTACTTGCTAACTTCATGGAATGCCCCCTAGTCCTTCTGTTATTCGAAAGTGTAAATAACCAATTCACATCTACTCGTTCAAGACCTCTCATGATCTTAAAGACCTCTATCATATCCCCCCTCAACCATCTCTTCTCCAAGCTGAACAGCCCTAACCTCTTCAGCCTTTCCTCATAGGGGAGCTATTCCATCCCCTTTATCTTTTTGGTTGCCCTTCTCTGTACCTTCTCTTTCGTAACTATATCTTTTTTGAGATATGACAACCAGAATTGTACACAGTATTCAAGGTGTGGTCTCACCATGGAGCGATATAGAGGCATTATGACATCCTCCGTTTTATTTTCCATTCCCTTCCTAATAATTCCTAACATTCTGTTTGCTTTTTTGATCGCCACAGCACACTGGGCTCACGATTGCAATCTATAATCTGCTATGATGCCTAGATCTCTTTCCTGGGTGGTAACTCCTAAGATAGAACCTAACATTGTGTAACTACAGCAAGGGTTATTTTTCTCTATATGCATCACTTTACACTTGTCCACATTAAATTTCATCTATTTAGAAGCCCAATCTTCCAGTCACACAAGCGCCTCCTTCAATTCATCACAATCCACTTGAGATTTAACTACTCTGCATAATTTTGTGGCATCTGCAAATTTGATCACCTCACTCATTGTACCCCTTTCCAGATCATTTATAAATATATTAAAAACACCGGTCCAAGTACAGATCCCTGAGGCACTCCACTGTTTACCTTATTCCACTATGAAAAGCGACCATTTAATTCTACTCTGTTTCCTGTCTTTTAACCAACTTGCAATCCACAAAAGGACATCACCTCCTATCCCGTGGCTTTTTAATTTTCTTAGAAGCCTCTCTTGCTTGACTTTGTTGAATGCCTTCTGGAAATCCAAATATACAATATCTACAGGTTCACCTTTGTCCACATGTTTATTTACCCCTTCAAAAAAATGTAGATTTGTGAGGCAAGACTTCCCTTGGGCAAATCCATCTTGGCTGTGTCCCATCAAATCATGTCTATCTTCCACTGCCTGAGCCCTAGTGGAATGACCCCCAACCTGAGTAGGCAACGGCTTTTCAGCAACCACATATGCGGCCATGACTACCTCCTTAATACAGTGAGCTATTGTAGCCCACAAAGCTGGCTCACCCTGTTTACCACCACTATGAAGGACAAACAGGCGATCTGTCTTTCGGAAAGGTTTAGAAACCTCCAGATACCTCACAACGTGTCTCTGGACATCCAAGGGACACAACAGGCAATATTCCTCTGCATCTCTTTCTTTATCCAGAGATGGCAAGGAAATGGACTGATTCAATTGAAAATCATAGATCATTTTAGACAAGAAAGAAGGAATAGTACCCTGCTATATCGCTCCTGGAATCACCTGAAGGAATGGCTCCTGGCAAGACAAGACCCTCAGCTCGGAATGATGCACAGAACATATCACCACCGGAAACACCATTTTCAAGGCCAGTAACCACAATGAAAAGCAATGAAAGGCTATGCAGCGCTCGAAACGAAGGGGCCCTCCAAGAAATCCAGCACCAGATTGACTCCACAAAGGAACCGGTATCTGCAAGGGAGGACAAAGATGTTTCACTCCCCTCAAGAAATGGGTGATATGAGGATGAGATGATAAGGAGTCACCATTCACCTGGTCCCTAAAACAGGCAAGAGCCACTATTTGTACCTTCAAGGAATTAAGGGCCAACCAATTATTCAACCCATCCTGCAAAAATTCCAAAATGAGGAGCATCCTAACTGAACGGGGAAGCACTCCTCGATCTTCACACCACTTGTGCGGCACCCACTGAGCTGCCATCCCCTGCTGAGGAGCCAGTCAGGGGAGCTCCAAGGTCAGGCATCCCTCCTGACATGTCCTTAACCAGGCCATCATCAGGCTGGGAAGAACCAGGCTTAGTAAAATCAGATGAAGATAATTCTCCCTGAGCCTCTAAGCAATGCTGGCACAAGTTAGAGGGCACTCCAGGCTGAGATGCCTGAATATGACAGTTAGCACAGAGGGAAAGGCGCTTAGGTTTCTGGTGTGTCCAGCCGAGTTCATGCTGAAAAAATTTAGGCGCACAAAATTTAAGCGTCCCAAGTGTAGGCACCACAAAACTAAGCACACTGTCACCACACCAAACATGGGCACACAAATGATACATGCCAGAATGTGCGCACAGACAACGTGTGTAAAAGAAACTGGACACACAATTTGGACACACAGCTGGATGCACTTGCATGCACTGACGGTCCTGTAGAGGGCAGCCGAACATGCAGAAAAAGGTGTACAAAAACACAGCTGTGTCCTACCATGCGGTGCATAGAAAGAAGTCTAACAGCGGGGTCTAGCCCACCTGAGCTGCTCATCCTGCCAGGCTGCCTAGTTCCCCTAACCCCCACTGGAGCGGGAATGCATGTTGGAATGGAATGCCAAGCACGGAAACTAGAGGAAGCCCTAACAATAACCCTTCTACTTTGTTTCTGACTTTTTTTTTTTAAACTTACCTGAGCTCAATCTTCCTGGCTGAGTACAGAGACAGTCTCTGGCTGCAGGTGGAGAGGGCATATACCGTTACTGCCGTGCTTCTTCCTGCACCCAATGCCTTTCAGTGGCTTAATTCACCTAAGTCCATGCTGACCGAATAACCAGCTACCGGACCAAGGCACTCATCTGAGGGACCTTGGAAATCATCTCAAGAATTTTCAACTGGGGAGGGGCAATTAGGTATCACCACAGGAGAGCAGGGCAACTCAAATCTCCAATTAATTCTCCTCTAAATTTTGAAGCAATCCCCAATAGGGAAATGCACATCCACCATCTGCTGGAGACGGAGAATACAGGCAAGCTGATGTCACTGCAGGAGTATATATACTGTGACATCAGTCCATCTGTTTAAATGCTAGGAAACAAATATTTATCAGAGGAAGGAATGCTCTAAAACATTTGAGATCATGGTTTGAAACTCCAGTGGGGTAGATTCAGGAGCAACATACAAAAGTATTTCTTCACAGAAAAGGTGGTAGATGCATGAAATGGATTCCCAGAGGAGATGGTGGAGACAAAAATGATTCTGGAATTCAATAAAACATGGGATAAGTACAGAGGATCCTTTAAGAAATCATTGTAAGGTTAGAAAGAAATGTGATTAAATAAATAGTAGCCAAGAGAATGGCAAATGAGCACTGGCCTATACTGCATGTCATGGTGGTTACAAACCAGAACAGCAGTGGTTTAAATGTGTTGGACTTTCAAGAAGCATCAGGATTCCAAGAAGTGGAGGAGTAGACTAGTGGAGAAGCAGGCTATGAATCCAGGGAAGCCAGGTTCAAATCCCACTGCTACTTCTTGTGACCTTGGGCAAGTCTTCACCTTCCTTTGTCTGATACCAACTTAGATTATGAGCCCTCTGAGGACAAGGAAGTACCTTGTCCTCAGAGGGCATAATAAAATATAAATAAAAACCTGAATATAATCTGAAGTGGTTGAAAAGTAGACTATAAAGAGGGGTTGTTTATTTGCAGATGATAGTAAGATCTGCAACACCTTCACATACATGAAAGGTTTTAATGATGCACAGTCATCAAATCTTTTCCACTGGAAAGAAATCAATAGGACTAGGGGTCATGAAATGAAACTCCAGGGTGGATGACTCAAAACCAATGTTAGGAAATATTTCTTCATGGAGATGGTGGTGAATGCCTTTCAGAAGAGGTGGTAAAGACGAAAACAGTGAAGGAATTCAAAGATGTATGGGATAACACTGTGGATCCCTAAAGGTAGAGGATGGAAATAAAGAAAAGAATGCATGGGGGTAAGTTGCTGGTGTGGCAGTTGCTACCTTAACAAATAAGCCTTGACACTGTCCATCATTGCTCTCTGCTTCAACAGCAGTGTGAAAAGGGGAATTGGATTCAGATAGCAGCCAACAAGGGCTCCGACTTTTACGGTTTGGGTAACAAACATGGGGGTAACTTGCTGATGCGGCACTTACTACCCTTAATCACTGATACTTTGATGCAACTCCAACAGTGCTCTCTGCTTTCACGTCAACGGTTAAGGGAAACTGGATTCAAACAACATCTAAGGGCCCTAACTTTTATGGTCTGGGAAACTGATAAGCATGGGGTAACCTGCACAGTACAGCAGGTACATAAGCTTGCTGGGCAGACTGGGTGAATCATTTGGTCCTTTTCTACCATCGTTTCTATGTTTCTATGAGTAAACTGCATGGAGGGATCATGGTTAAAACCCAAACTTCAGTAAGGCCAGATATTTTTGGACAACAACCTCACAAGTTTTGGTGTCTTTGGGATTATTACAAAATGTGGCAATAAGACTTGGAAGGGGCCTGGATATTGGATTAAGTATTGGTCTTGTATGAGTCAAAGTTGAAGATGAAAAGACCTGTAATGGCCTACTAGCATAGGTGGGAGAGGACACCATGTTTAGCAGGTTTGGGGCATGGTTGGGACAGATAGGGAGTGCAGTAATGGGAAAAAGGTTGCGATGTCAGGTAAACAACAAGAAAATAAGAGATGGGGGGGAGTGAGGTGGTGGTTTTCTTGTTGCATATAAGAATGTATATGCTATCTATCCAGAGTGAAAGAACTACAACTAGACAGACTGGGCGGGCCAATTTGTCTTTTATCTGCAATCATTAACTGTAAGTAACATAACCTTTTAATATTGCTTCTATTTGAAGTTGTATCTGAAATATAGTTCACATAATCTGCTCTTCTATTATTTTTATGATATTACAAAACATATAAAGAGAGAATAATTTTCCTTTCTTACTCTATTTAATGTTTTTCTACCCAAACAGAAGAAATATCAAAAACAGCTGTGACGCATACCTAATACTAAAGCAAATCAGATCAGCATTCCTCTTAATTATTTCTAATGTGGTTTATATAATAAATGTGCCTGCATTTTGCTCTTTAAATCTCATGCTATAGTGTATTTTGATTAAAGCAGGAAAGTTCAATAAACAAGGCTCTGCAGTGTGCTGGAAAGATATGACCTGTCTGACCTCGTCATCTGCCATCAATGTGACAGTTAAAAATAGATTGCAAAACTGGGTTGAGCTCCTTGCTCCCTTTCACTTAACACGTAAATGTTTGCATCAGCAGATGCAATTAATTTGTTCCTGAGCATTTCATTACAATCAGGGCATTTTTAATAGCTATTTGGAGAGGATCATCCCTATGCAAGAATGCCCAGCAATCTCTGCTTCCATGCAAAAGACATGGGTTTGGTAATGACCTTGGATCTTTCATTTTTTGGGGCTGGTGGTAGCTGGAAGCATTGTGAAGGTGACCTAGCCTTATGGAAGGAGAAGTTGAGGAGGGTCATTAGAATGCATTCTTCTCCAGCACATTTGGGTGCTTTTCCAGTAGCAACTTTACAACGTGGAGAGACTTTCTGCTGCCTGGACAGTGGACACGAGCATATGCAAGCATATATAGATCAGATCTAGCTTGGAGTGAAACAGGAAAAAGTAGCAGCCATGGATGATTAAATGTGCTAATGCCTCAATCTTTTCACCTCCAAAAATGCCACTGAAGTAAAGGTGCCCCAACTGAGTCAGGCTCCCACTTAACTGGGGCTGTTCTGTTGGAAGAGTACTCACAGAGAATGTTGTATGGTGGATGTTGCTGTTAAGATTTGCCACTGGCAGGCCTTGAAATGGGGCATTCTTAGGAAAATTTTCAAGGCAAACCAGGAGAGAAGAACTCACAAACCTCTGGTGAAACAAGCAAAATTCACCTCTTTTAAGCGTGCTGTAGAATTATTCACAATTCTCTACTGGTTAATATATGATTTTCCTAGTCCCTTTCCATTCAGTGAAGCATTTCCAACAGTTCACTCATATAGTTTGATATTTTTTAATAGGAATTATGGAGAGATTATTATACAACCAGCAACACATTTCTAAAAAAATGATGCACTTGGGGTAGATTTTTAAAGGGTGCGCGCGGGCGTACATGTGCGCCATCAGGTTTTCAGGATATCCATGAATATGCATAAAATATATTTACTGCATTGCCTCCACTGCATGCACATCTCTCTCCTGCACATTCATTGTGGAGATCTTGTATAGAAGAATGGCTAGGAGGTACTACAGGACTGGCTTGAGAAACATTGGTTTAGTTGCACTGCTAGAATCTCACACTGATCCAGAAGAAAGAATGCAATCATATTGCCCGCAAAAGCTATAGTATTTGGATTAAATCAAATTCTCAAAGCAGGCATGTAGCTCCTGCATAGAAGAGAGACGAACTCTAGAAAACAAATAGGTGTGGCAAGTCAGAATAATAGATTTGGCTTTCATCAGTGTCTATTGCCCTTCTTTATGGAAAAGGTGTGGAATTTAGAATAAATCAGTGGGATCATTAATTACAATGAGTTTTTTGGGACTATGCTATAATTGGAACACTAAATTACTTATTAATATAGCTCTAATGGATATATACAGTGCTATACAATGGTGATAAATATTCAGGGAGGGGCATGCAGACACCTGCATGGAGCAGCAGTTGCAACTCTAAAGTGGGCACAATGGCATAGAGGGCTGGGCTGCATGTGGGAATTTGATCTATTCTGGGTAAATATGCATAAAATTACTGAGCCTTTTGGTCTTTATCTACCATCATTTACTATGATACTATATTAATATTTCTGCCCAAGAGAACCTACAGTCACTATGTGATGACTTGCTTAAGGTCACAAGAAATGTTAGAGTGGGGGTTTTGCCCTAGCTCTTAGCCCATTGCACTCCTGCCATACCGTGTCACCCTGCACTGGTGTAATATGGAGCCATACAAGCAGAGTTCTGAGCCCTCAGTAGCTTTCTATGTAGTGCAATGGCTTCTTCACCACTCATATATAAGCACATTTTAAAAGCCCTGCATGAGCCAAAAGATATGCGCATAAGTTGGGCCGGCGTACATCGAGTGGATTTTAAAAGCTGCCCGAGTACACGCGTATCTCCGACTATGTGCACAAATAAAACGTTTCAAAAAGGGGTGGGGCTTGGGCATTCCTGGATTTCACAATGAAGCCAGTACGTAAGTACTTGCCCACACAAGCACATGCCGGGGTCCCCGATGCATAACTTTACTTCTGCTATGGATGGCGTGTAAGTAATAAAATAAAAGAAATCTAAGCATGTCAGCGGGGTTTTAAGGGTCGGGGCTATCAAACTAGGGGGATTTAGAAGTTCTATCCCTTACCTGGCTGAATTGGGAACGAACTGGTGAAACTGGCAATGGTGTAGACGCGTGCCCCTTTTAAAAAAAAACCCTCTTCTGCGGTGAAAGCAGGATTTGTGTGCACATGGGTGTGCCCACTTAAAATTGCATGAACATGTGTGCGTGCTCAGCCTATTTTATAACATACATGCATATACATGCATGTGTTATAAAATAGCTGTATCCATGGGTGCGAACTGGGAAATGCGTACACATGTGCGCCTGCGCTCCTGTTTAAAAGTTACTGTTGTGGGGCTTTGCATGGTGATCTACAGAAACGATCAGCAACAGTCCCTAAAAAGTGCTTCAGCAAATGGAATTTAAATTTTCATATGAATAAGTACTTCACAGTAAAAGAGAGCACACAAAAAGCAGAAAAGATATAACCTTGAATAACAGACCTCTAAATTTGTTATTATAAGTACTGTATGCTAACATCTCACTTTTTTTATTCGTTCTATTAAACGCTCAAAAAGGAAATTCTTGGTCGGTGCAGTGTACAATAAATTTAAACAAGTTTAAACAACTCAATCAAACATATCAATAATAAATCAGAATAATTAAAACAAAAATTTTAAAATTTAATACAAATAATATTACTTTACCTACTCTGGGTCAGAAGACTAGCAAATACTGCTTACAGGTCTAAAATGGAAAGAGCAAAGATCTCACCTTCTTCTGAAAAAGAAGGTAATTTGGCTCCATCCACAATTCAGGGGCTATGATGGAAAAAAAGCCTCTTCCTAATTGTGGTTCTCAATACCTCCTTAACTGCTGGGACATTAAATAAATCTCTGATGCTGAACAAAGACATCTCCTTGGCCTATAAATCTTTACCAGCTGTTTGTTGTAAGTTCTTTGCCCCCTGTCCTTTAGTCACTTTGTACATTAAGCTCATTATCTTAAACTGTGCTCTTTGTTAAACTGGGAGGCAATGTAGCTGCCTTAAAAAGGAGATGCACTAACTCTGCGTGGAAGCACTGACTCTGCATGGATAATAAATCAACCTTGCTGCCATATTTCACATAACCTGCAGCCAATGAATGCAATTCACTAGTAATCCCACCGAGAATCCATTGCAATAATCAATTTGAGGCAAAATAAAAACCTAAACCACAAACCAAGAATCTGCCAAAGATAGCCTTCCCGAAGTCTCCTCAATAACCTAAGTTTAAAAATTAGAAATATGGGACTAGAATCCCACTGATCATCACAAACCACCCCAGGTTTTTCACTTTTGAACTGGCCCTCAGTTCCACTTGCTCTATCTTCTACTTCAATGATCTTTGTGGGGGCATCCTCTACTCCAGTATGGAGCTGTCCATTACTCCTACCATGTGACAGGGGCCGGCCAATGGCATGGATACCCTGTCACATGGTAAGGGCAAAGGGCCATTGGCGCCATTTTTATTAGTGGCAGCCGACAGCCCGAGAGCGGGAGATCGCTCCTGGGACTTCCACTGGACCACCAGGTACTTGTAAAACATTTTGGGGAGGTTCGGGAGGGTCTGGGAAGCTAAGGGATCAGTTTTAAAGGGTCAGGTGGGTTTTTGTTGTTTATCGGCTCGGGCGCAGCCGATAAAACCGCGATCGGGCCACACAAAACCGATTCCGGTTCCGATTCACATCTCTAGTAGTCACACGGAGGCCCTCTGTGCAAGGACTGGCCTGTTTATTTTCTTTTTTCTTGAGTTATAAATAAAAGGAAAAGAAAAAAAACCAGAAATGGACATTATAACATTCTGGATGCACAAATAAGCGGGGTGCTCTACTTCTGGTAAATGTGCCGAGTGGTGATCGAGTTGGACCTTATGCTTTCTGTTATAATTACTATCCATCGGGGGAAGCAAGATGGAGGCATAGTCAGACTGCTGAGCGTTTGCTAGCCCTGTTTCTCTGTTTTGCTTGATTCCTGGATCTTAATATGCCTTCTAAACGTAAGGGGAAGGTGATAGTTTTCCCTCCTGAACCCTTACCTTCCTCAGGGCAGCTAGACATCGTGCGCTTCATGAGCCAGCCAGCCGAGCAGGGAGCCGAGGAAATTGATGTGAGTTGCGGCGGGGGACAGCTGTGTTCTCCGGCAAATGAGGCATCCCTCAGTCCAGATGTTCACCCCCCCCCTCCGGCGCAGCTTGACCCTGGCAAGGTTCTCTCTCAGGCACCCATCGATAACGAGGTTGGAGCACTGGAGGAGGAGGGGGTACTTCCTCGCCCAATGCTGAGTGCAGGAACACTATCTGGCCCCGAAACAGAGACGAGCTCGCGAGCTGGAGACTCGGTGGCAGTTCGAGCTGGTGAATTGGTATCAAGGATGCCGACTGAGAATTTCCCCTTTGGTCAGCATGGGGAAAATCCTGCCAGCAAAGAGGGTGAGTCCCTGGTTATGTTAACTCGACCAGAAGAGGTCACCATAGAGGCAATTTGGGACTTGTTCGCAGGTTTTGGTCTGCTTTAAAGTGTTTGAAGAACAAAATGGACTCTTTCTCATTAAACTCCCTTCACAAAATTCTGGAGGTCCAAGAACAGGTTAGCGTTGCCTCAAATAGAATTTTGGATAATGAAAAAAAGATCCAGTCATTCCAAGCTTTAAATGTTGCTATTATTAAAGAACAGTCGGCTTTTTCCAGAAGTTTGGAATGTATTGAAAATAATGCTATGCATTTGAATTTGCGAATTTTGAACTTTCCAAAGATAGCTGGTGAAATTCCTTTTGTGACTTTGAAGCGGTTCCTTTCAGAGGTTCTTGGTTTATCCGCATATTCCTTCTGTTAATTTTTGCAATTTCCTTCCTAAAAGAACAGCTTCAGGACCCGCAATTGATGTTCAACTATCCGGAAATTTACCCAGCTTTCTAAAGGATTCTTTTTTGGAAGTGTTGGAGAGAAACACTTTGTTAGTTTCTTTTATCTCCATTTCAGATTTAAATAATGTCATGCATAATTTCTTTAGGAAATTTCCAATGGTCTGACCACTCCCTCATCCAAACCTCCCTTACAACATGAAACCCATGAAAAAGGAAAACAACAACATAGGAACCTTCACATACCGCCCCCCCCCCCCCCTTTGATACTGAAACACTACAACTAAAACTACAAGATGAACTCAAAAACATTGACTTTACATATGCTGAAACAGCCACAAACTCATGGATCAACATCACTAAAGATATTGCAGACAGATTAAGCCCCATCACAAAGGCAATAAAAAAGCCTAAACACCAAAACCTTTGGTACAACGAGAGAATAAGAGCAGCCAAACAAGAACTCAGAAAAAAAGAGCGAGACTGGCACAGGAACAAAACTGATCCACTACTCAACGCCTACCAAACCTATCTAGCAAACTATAAAAAACTAATACACAATAAAAAAAAAGAATTCTACTCGAAAAAAATAAGTAAATACCACCATAACCCAAAAATGCTGTTCAATATTGTACACTCACCAAACCTCCGAACGAATTAAGAACTACCTCCAGCACCACCACCACTAATGACTTTGCAGAATACTTCACCGATAAAATAAAAAATCTAATAAACAACAACATAATCTTCAACAACACAAACACCAACAACAACATACCCGCCCAAACCCCCAAATTACATCAGCAAACTACATCAACATGGAATAGTTTTGATTCTGCTCCCTCTCTGGAAATTCAGAATATAATCAAAACAATGAATCCAGCAACGCATTCCATTGATAGTATCCCCACTCAGACACTTAAACTGATTACTAACTCAATAAACAAAACAATAACAGACATAGTAAACCTGTCCCTCACCGAAGGGAAATACCCAGAATGCTTAAAATCAGCAATCATTAAACCATTAATAAAAAAGAACAACCTAGACCCAGAGAAAATTCAAAACTACCGACCTATGTCAAACTTACCCTTCATGGCTAAAATCTTAGAAACAATTGTCCAATCCCAACTATCTGATTACCTTGACACAAACAACAGTCTTCACCCCTCTCAATTTGGATTCAGAAAAAACATCAGCACGGAATCACTCTTTCTCTCATTAAATGACACAGTGCTCAGAGGATTTGACAAAGGACAAAATTACCTATTAATCCTCCTTGATCTATCAGCTGCTTTCGACACCATCAACCACGCCATTCTAATAGAAAGATTATCTGAAACAGGAATCATGGGCAACACTTTAAAATGTTTTTCTTCATACCTATCACATAGAAGCTTCAGAGTAATGTTCAACAATACCCTTTCAAATAAAGTGAACCTCAACACAGGAGTACCACAAGGATCCGCCCTATCAGCTACACTCTTCAACATATATCTACTCCCAATCTGTCATACACTAGAACGCCTTGGACTGACCCATTTCCTATAAGCTGACGATATACAAATACTGGTCCCTATACAGAATACTCTAGAAGATACATACAACAGAACTATCTACCTTTCAGAAATAAAAAAGCAACTAAATGACATGAAACTAATAATAAACATTGATAAAACTGAATTGATCATCCTAGACAAAAAGAAGAACAACGCCATCATGAAGCCACTCATAACAGATAACCCAAAAACCGTAATCTCACCTGTCACCCATACACGGAATCTAGGAATCACCATTGCCAAGGATCTTTCACTTAAAACACACATAACCAACAAGATTAAAGAAGGATACCACAAATTACTGACACTAAGGCATCTCAAACCATTTCTCACGCAATAAGATTTTACAACAGTTCTTCAACTACACATCTTCTCTAACCTTGACTACTGCAAGGCCCTTTTCCTTGGACTACCTATCTCTACCATACGTCCACTCCAAATATTACAGAACACAGCTGCCAGAATTCTGACAGGATCAAGAAAACAGGAACACATCACACCAACACTAATCTCGTTACACTGGCTCCCCTTAAAATACCGAATAGAATACAAAGTATTGACTATACTGCATAAAATGATAATAGGACAGCAAAGCAACTGGCTAAGTAAATACATCATAACACACAATCCAAAACGGAACTTAAGATCTTGAAACAAAGGCCTCCTCAAATCCCTCATGCAAGAAGCACTTGACTAAAATCAACAAGTGAAAGAGCTATATCCATCGCCAGCCCCAAACTATGGAACTCAATACCAAGTGGAATAAGAACTCAAACAAGCACTAAAATGTTGAAAAAAGAGTTAAAAACCTGGCTGTTCACAAGAGCATACGCAAACTCAACCAACCAGCATACAATACAAACATGCAACCCAACAACAGAAAAAGGATACATCACCAGCGAAGTAACAATAGAAAAAGGGGTACTTCACCAGCGAAGTAACAAAAACTTTAAGGAAATATCCTCCACAGGTATAATAAATTGCAGTATATAAGAATTAGCAATATGTTATAATTTGATGTCTATAATGAACCTTACAATTAAGAACTAGTAGATTTAATTAAACTTTTATACAAACTAAGTCTCTGTGATGATGATGTTGCAATCTGGTGCATGTTTATGAAAACCGTTATGATGGCGAAACCGAATGACGGTAAACAAAACACCTTAAATAAATAAAATAAATCCTGATTTAGCTCAGGTAACACAAGTATGGAGAAGAGAATTCCTTTCCCTTAGGCAGATTGTTACCACTTTAGGTTATTCCTTTATTTTACATTATCCCTGTAGATGTATTATTAAGAGGGGTGGCGAATGTTTCATCTTTTTTCTACCTGAGCAATTACGTCTCTTTACAGAAGCGCGTATGCCAACTACCTCTTCCTCAGCAGTCTGGGGGGTAGATTTTATAAAAGTACGCCCGCGCGTACTTTTGTACGCGCACCAGGCGCAAACAAAAGTACACTGGATTTTAATAGATACGCGCGTAGCCGTGCATATCCTTTAAAATCCGGGGTTAGCGCACGCAAGGCTGCCCAAAATCGGCAGCCTGCACGCGCCGAGCTGTGCAGCCTGCCTCCAAGCTTTCCTTCCACCCCCCCCCCCCGCACCTTCCTCTCCCTCCGAACTTCCCCTGCCTCCAAACTTTCCTTCCACCCCCCCGCACCTTCCCCTCCCTTCCCCTACCTAACCCACCCCCCAGCCCTACCTTTGTTTTGCAAGTTACGCCTGCCCAAGGCAGGCGTAACTTGCGCACGCTGGGCCAGCTGCCGGCGCGCCATGGTCCGGTCCGGGGGCTGGTCCAGAGGCCGCTGCCACACCCCTGGAATGCCCCTGATGATGCGCCGGCCGCGACACCCCCCGGCACGCCCCCCCAGGAAAGCCTCGGAACTTACGCACGTCCCGGGGCTTTGCGCGCGCTGGCAGCCTATGCAACATAGGCTCGGCACGTGGAGGGGGGCTTGGGGCAGGTTTTCGGGGGGTACGCGCATATCTTACGCACGTACCCCTTTGAAAATCCGTCCCTAAGTGAATAAGTTGTTAAAATTGTGTGCTGGTTTAAGGTATGCTATGTTAATGCCTTTTCTTTTTCTAATTTTTCTTTGCCTTTGTATGTCCCTTTGATTGCATATCTTCCCCCCTTCTCTATTTCTTTATATGAATTAGATTGGATATTTAATTAATTATGTCTTTATCTTTTTTTTTTGGATTAGGATTATAAAGTATCCAATTGTTATTACTATTTGCAAACATTTTTTGTGTTTGTTAATTTGAAAATTAATAAATAAAAAAAAATAATAATTACTATTCATCTCCTTTACTTTACCGGATAAGGTCTTGAGGTACCATTTGGGAGGTGTGCTGGCTTTTACAGTAAAAACATGCAAGCGGGTGAGAAAGTCATGTCTGCCATGAAAAAAGTGGCTACAAAGTAATGTTGCTTTAATCTTCTTTAACAGGACAGAGAAAGAGCTACAGCAATAGTCGTGGAAAATAGCTCCCAACTTGCAACTTCAGGACCTTAGATGACCATGGTGAATTGGGTACACAATGTTTTGCTCCAAAACATCAAGAGATACATGAACTGCGGCTATATGGAATTATGCCCACTAAGTTGTCAACTTACAGTTCGACAGGTTTTCTGTTGTTTATGTAGGCTATATAGGGGAAGAGAGGTTGCAAATACTAGTGTGATGCATAGTTTTCAAGAAATACTGCAATCCCTACCAAAGATTTCTATGGCTATTTATAAAGTGGGCACTATGTGCCTGAAGTATTAAAGAAAGTTCCAGAGTTAGGTACATTTCAACTCTGGAGGAATTATTACAAGGCAGTGATGGTAAAAGACACTTATGTGCTCAATACGGTAGAGCCTTACAAAACATTAAATTTGGCAAGGAATGTACAGCTGTTTGGGGTAGGTGGAATGTAATCCCTGATATAAACATATCTCTGTTAGAGCAGAAGAACTGTTTTGAGAACATTTCCACTACCTCTGAGAATGTGGTAATGAGGGAAATGCAGTTCAACTTCTTGTACAAATCGTATAGATCCCAATCTAGGGTCTTCCGGATGGGGGTCATGCCTTCTGCCACATGCGTTAAGTGCTCTTCAGAAACTGGTCATTTCATTCACAGATTAGATTCTTTTTAATACAGAAAGTCTGGGCATGCCATCAAAAATGTATGCAAAAATTGTGGTCTTGACCTATCCCATTGGAGGCTAAAATATGGCTATTTGGTATCTATGGGGATCTCACTCCAAATCTGGAGAAGAAGTGACAATTATTTCCCTAGTACAGAAACATATAATTCTTGC
This sequence comes from Rhinatrema bivittatum, assembly GCF_901001135.1. Taxonomy (NCBI): domain Eukaryota; kingdom Metazoa; phylum Chordata; class Amphibia; order Gymnophiona; family Rhinatrematidae; genus Rhinatrema; species Rhinatrema bivittatum. The sequence goes on along the minus strand of NC_042620.1, from coordinate 345,382,779 downwards.
ACATTGGACTCAAAGGAGATATGAGGTTTGAGCAAGGGTGGCAAAGAATGTACACGCTGCTTATATTTGAGTACTTAACCAAAAAAGGTTCACAAAAGAAATTTGATCAAATGATTCAAATATGGGGAGAATATAATGTTTATCTCTCCAATCTAGAAATCTGATATTTAATTTGTAAAATACAATTGGACTCAATTAGCATTTATAAACTAGTGCTTTCAGAAACTGAGATCCAAAAAGGAATAAACGTATTGCATTTCTGACTGGTTTACCTATACGCATCCTCCTATACATATATATGCTAGGTTGCTTTCTGTTGTGTAACTATTTAAAGGAAAAAGGTATTCTAATAGAATAAAGAGCTCCCAGCTTATAATAAAAGCCCAAAATGTGGCATTAGGTTGACAAATTTATATCAATGTTCATTTTGGTTGGATCAAGTTGCAATGTAGTGCCACATTGTCAAAGAAACATTGTAAAAGCCTGAAAAATTTGATGGAGGGTATGTGGCCGGCAAAATTAAGATCAAGAATGGCCACTGTTGTATAATGAATGTATTTTGCAAGATGAGGGGAGAGAAGGGTGGGAAGGGGAGGGGGAAGAAAAAGGAATAGTATGTAACACGACTATCTGCTGGTTGGTTAATTGTTCAAAGTTATGTGTGCAAACACTGTCATGATATGCCAATAAAGAAAGTTTGAAAAAAAATCATTACAGTATGAGCCATATAATTTGTTCTACACACTTCTCCAAAAAGTAAAATAGGATATGACAATTGATCTTTTCTGCTATACATTATGCCTGTCAAATTAATCATCTTTGGGGGCTTATGCACTAAAGCTTAGCATAAGAAGAACATGCCATACTGGGTCAGACCAAGGGTCCATGAAGCCCAGCAACCTGTTTCCAACAGTGGCCAATCCAGGCCATAAGAACCTGGCAAGTACCCAAAAACTAAGTCTATTCCATGCTACTGTTGCTAGTAATAGCAGTGGCTATTTTCTAAGTCAACTTAATTAATAGCAGGTAGTGGACTTCTCCTCCAAGAACTTATCCAATCCTTTTTTAAACACAGCTACACTTTCACTAACCACATCCCCTGGCAACAAATTCCAGAGTTTAATTGTGTGTTGAGTGAAAAAGAACTTTCTCCGATTAGTTTTAAATGTGCCCCATGCTAACTTCATGGAGTGCCCCCTCGTCTTTCTATTATCCAAAAGAGTAAATAACTGATTCACATTAACCTATTCTAGACCTCTCATGATTTTAAACACCTCTATCATATCCCCCCCTCAGCCGCGTCTTCTCCAAGATGAAAAGTCCTAACCTCTTTTGTCTTTTCTCATAGAAGAGCTGTTCCATTCCCTTTATCATTTTGGTCGCCCTACTCTGTACCTTCTCCATCTCAACTATATCTTTTTTGACATTTGTGGTGACCAGAATTGTACACAGTATTCAAGGTGCGGTCTCACCATGGAATGATAGAGAGTAGAGATGTGAATCTGAACCGGAATCTGATCGGTTCCGGTTCCGATTCAAATCTCAAAATTTTTATTGTCCAGCCCGATTGGGTTTTTGTGTATCGGCTGCGCTCGATCCGATAAACAAAAAACCCACCCCGACCCCTAAAAACCGACCCCTTAGCTTCCCCCACCCTCCCGACCCCCCCATAACATTTTAAAATTACCTGGTGGTCCAGTGGGGGCGCAGGGAGCGATCTCCCGCTCTCAGGCCATCGACTGCCACTAATAAAAATGGCGCCGATGGCCCTTTGCCCTTACCATGTGACAGGGTATCCGTGCCATTGGCCGGCTCCTGTCACATGGTAGGAGCACTGGATGGCCGACGCCATCTTTAAAAATGGCACGGGCCATGGCCGGCCATCCAGTGCTCCTACCATGTGACAGGAGCCGGCCAATGGCATGGATACCCTGTCACATGGTAAGGGCAAAGGGCCATCGGCACCATTTTTATTAGTGGCAGTCGATGGCCTGAGAGCGGGAGATCGCTCCCCGCGCCCCCACTGGACCACCAGTTAATTTTAAAATATTATGGGTGAGTCGGGAGGGTGGGGGAACCTAAGGTGTCGATTTTTAAAGGGTCAGTGGGGTTTTTATTTTTATCGGGCCATCGGCACCATTTTTATTAGTGGCATCAAAATGGCACCGATGGCCCGAGAGCGGGAGATCGGTCCCGGGGCTTCCACTGGACCACCAGGTACTCGTAAAATGTTTTGGGGGAGTTTGGGAGAGTGGGAGAAGGTAAGGGTTTAGTTTTAAAGGGTCGGGGTGGGTATAGGGGTTGTTTTGGTGTGCCGGTTTTCCTGCCCTCCCCCCCAAATCCCCGATTTATGATTTTTCACGATAAATCGGGGGAATTTCTATTGTATCGCGCACTCTAATGATTTTTGACGATTTAAAAAATATCGGACAATTTTTTAAATCGTCAAAAAACGATTCACATCCCTAATACAGAGGCATTATGACATTTTCCGTTTTATTCACCATTCCCTTTCTAATAATTCCCAACATTCTGTTTGCTTTTTTGACTGCCGCAGCACACTGAACCGACGATTTCAATGTGTTATCCACTATGACGCCTAGATCTCTTTCTTGGGTGGTAGCTCCTAATATGGAACCTAATATTGTGTAACTATACTATGGGTTATTTTTCCCTATATGCATCAATTTGCACTTATCCACATTAAATTTCATCTGCCATTTTGATGCCCAATTTTCCAGTCTCACAAGGTCTTCCTGCAATTTATCATAATCTGCTTCTGATTTAACTACTCTGAATAATTTTGTATCATCTAAAAATTTGATTACCTCACTTGTTGTATTTCTTTCCAGATCATTTATAAATATATTGAAAAGTACGGGTCCCAATACAGATCCCTGAGCAATCCACTGCCCACTCCCTTCCACTGAGAAAATTGTCCATTTAATCCTACTCTCTGTTTCCTGTCTTTTAGCCAGTTTGTAATCCACGAAAGGACATCACCACCTGTCCCATGACTTTTTACTTTTCCTAGAAGCCTCTCATAAGGAACTTTGTCAAACGCCTTCTGAAAATCCAAGTATACTACATTTACCGGTTTACCTTTATCTACATGTTTATTAACTCCTTCAAAAAAGTGAAGCAGATTTGTGAGGCAAGACTGCCATGCTGACTTTGTTCCATTAAACTGTCTTTTTATAGGTTCTGTGATTTTTATATTGAGAACACTTTCCACTATTTTTCCTGGCACTGAAGTCAGGCTAACTGGTCTGTAGTTTCCCGGATCGCCACTGGAGCCATTTTTAAATATTGGGGTTACATTAGCCACCCTCCAGTCTTCAGGTACAATGGATGATTTTAATGATAGGTTACAAATTTTTACTAGTAGGGCTGAAGTTTCATTTTTTAGCTCCTTCAGAACCCTGTGGTGTATACCATCCGGTCCAGGTGATTTATTACTTTTCAGTTTGTCAATCAGGCCTACCACATCTTCTAGGTTCACTGTGATTTGGTTCAGTCCATCTGAATCATTACCCATGAACACTTTCTCTGATACGGGTATCTCCCCAACATCCTCTTCAGTAAACATTGAAGCAAAAAAATAATTTAATCTTTCCACGATAGCCTTATCTTCTCTAGTTGCCCCTTTAACCCCTTGATCATCTAATGGTCCAACGGACTCTCTCACAGGTTTTCTGCTTCAGATATATTTTAAAAAGTTTTTACTGTGAGTTTTTGCCTCTATGGCCAACTTCTTTTCAAATTCTCTCTTAGCCTGTCTTATCAATGTCTTATATTTAACTTGCCAATGCTTATGCATTTACCTATTTTCTTCTGTTGGATCCTTCTTCCTTTTTGAATGAAGATTTTTTGGCTAAAATAGCTTCTTTCACCTCCCCTTTTAACCATGCCGGTGATCGTTTTGCCTTCTTTCCACCGTTCCACCTTTCTTAATGCATGCTAAGATCATTTGGCATGCATAAAAATAGCCTGCTATGCACAAAAAGGTTTAGCCTGCATATCACAATGTATACCCTTATAAATAAGTACTACCCCTCCACCCTCTATGCTGAACAAATATTCTATATCCCTTTGTACATAACTAGGACAATATAGCTGCACAAACAGCAGTTAATCAATATTCTGTTATAAATACAAAATCCACTCCCTTCTCCACAGTTAAATCATGAATAAAAAGCCTTTCTTACTAACAAATCTTGCATTCAAAAGTACACATTTTGCCAATTTTCTCATCCCCCTCCCTTCTCCACATCAACCATTCTCACCCAGCGTTCTCTCCCCAATCAACCTCAACAGGCTTAAAACCATCCCTGTGCCATCCCCTCCCCCTTAAGACTGGAACACAACACATTACAACCTAATTAAACGATATCTGATTAAAACAAAAGTATATACAACCCTCCCAAGCCTCAAGGATTCTTCACAAAGGGGCTCACTAAGGGGTGTTCCCCTTTAGTGCACCCCACAGCAGCATGCTGCTATGCGGCAGCTTAGCAGTTCAAATACCAGGGAGAGGTGGAGTCAGCAGCATCATGGCAGAGGGAGGGGCAAAGACTCAGTTCTCCTCACGCTAGTCTATGTTAATATGAAGTTTTATGGTACAACATTTGTGAAAATTGATCTCAACAGGAAATAGTGTGTCAATTAGAATGACTAAATGCATTTACCAGAAGCACTAATGCAAAAAGATATCTGCCAGGTCTTTTTGCAGAAGCTGACAATGTTACCAGATCAGTTGTCTGGCGCTTGCAGCTTCCAGGATGCTGGGCTTGATGGACCCTTGGCCTGACCCAGCATGGCATGTTCTTATGTTCTTATGTTCTGTAGTCTGTGAGTTTGAAAAAAAATTAGCTAAATAAATTATTGAAACATTCTCTCAATATATATCTACATCTATCTATTAAAATCATTGTAATTGTATATATTTTTTAAAATAAGACATCAGTGCAAAAAATTGTATTTCTTGAACAGTGGTTCTCAACCTTTTTCCCATCGTGACATATCTGATGGATAATGCTCATGTGTGACACACTGCTCATTACAATCCATGGCTGAAATTAAAAATATGCTTACGTATTTTATTGTTGAGAATGACAAGTGAAAGTTGAGTACTCTCTGAACAGAATTGACATAATTTTTCTACAACCTGCGGTAATGTGCCTATGGGTCAGGAAACTCTGCTCACGGTAATGGATGGGATTATAGAGAAACCCCTGCAAATAAAGTAAAACAAACAAGCAAAAATCATATTGCCGTCAGGTTCAACGATGATTCCTTAGATTTATTATCTGAAGAAACATTATCTCTGTTTAATACATAATGAATCTTTGAGAAAGGAGGCAAGGATTGTTGAGGCATCTTTAAAACTTGCATTAGATATTCTTTAAACATATCAGATGGCTGTACTAAATCATTGAACCTGACGGCTATAATCGAAGCTACAGTAGAGACAACTATTACTACAAGATCAGTGTTACATGTTACCTTTGCTTTTGCATCTGACAGAGATGCGGTATTTCGCCTCTACATGAGAAGGAGAATGGAAAATTTTCATGGGGAGAGAGTTTGGATATACCCCGATTTCTCTAGGTTAACACAGGAAAGGTGGAAGAAGTTCCTGACTTTCAAATCAGAAATTGAGAATATCGGGGCTAAAATGATTTTGAAATTCCCATGTAGGTGCGAAATAACGTGTCAAAATCAGAAATATGTATTTTTCGAAACTTCACAATTACGCAGTTTTCTTGATTCCCATACCCCAGAAGTTTCAACTCTAGGAATCGAGGCAAAGTGAAAGAGACTAGGAGCATCTTAATTTCAGTTGTTCTAGGGAATTTCCCTGTAACCGCTTCTGTTTTTTCCTTTTTAGGGTATTTTCCTTAGCTTTATACTGACAGGTGTACAGATATGTAATATGTTTCTGTACTATTGTATAATAGATTATGTTATATAATAGATTATGTAATATCTGTTTTCCTTAAATACTATTTTTCTTTTGTAATTTTGAAAGCATAAATAAAAAATGTAAAAAAAAAAAAAAAATCATATTGCATGAGGCCCATTGTAACATGTTTTGAGTGAGAAAGTCATGAATAAACTAAATAAAATTACATTATAGTAAACGTCCCATAAGAACCACACTAAAGGGTGGATTTTCAAAGGCCCACATGCGTAAAAAGCGGGGTTTACGTGCGTGGCTGGGCCTTGCGCTCGCCACATGCATTTTAAAACAGGCCCGGCCTCGCACGTAAACCCCGCTATGCACACAAGTGCCTGGCCTAAAAAAGGTACTGGCCGGGGGGGGGGGGGGGGGGGGGGGGGGTCTGGGTGGGACAGGATGGAGGCTGGCTGGGACAGCGGTCATTAGCATGCGGAAACTACTTCTGCTCGGGAGAAGCAGTATGTAGAAAAATTAAACGTTTTCGGGTAGCTAGGAAGGGGTTAGGAGTTGGGGTGGAGAGGGGAAAGGGGAAAGAGAAGGAAGGCTAGGCCAGCGCGCACATATTATAAAATTAGCGCATTCATGTGCGCACGCCGGGAACCGCGCACACATGGACGCCTGCACATTTCTTTTAAAATCTACCTCTTATTGTTTAAATAATGTTTCTAAATGATTCTGGTGGACATTACCAACTACCACATTCATTTTCTCTATACTTTCATCCTTTGGTTCATGTACTGCCACTCCTGATACTGGTTTTGCTTGTGCAACACAGCAAATATTACAGCAGACTTAATACATTATACCTCCTATTAGAAAAACAGGCTGCTAGAGATCCCTATACACAACCTACATACTAGCAGCAAACTTCACCTCAGTCACACATGCAGAACACAGACAGAACCTCACTAACACAGAATAAAGAGTCCATATAGTATAAATAGACATGTGCAGACAAAAACTGAACTGGAAACTGCAACATGTCAGACTCTGTATGCACTGCAACAATGGAAAAACAGAAGCATCACCAGTCATAAAGAAATATAAAATCAATAATGGTAAAACCATACTAATAAAAAGAACAAATATTTCAAGACAGTTGATGAATAGAACATTCAATAATTAAAAATTCATATAAAATCATTTCCAGACACCAATAAAATATTTCAAAACAGCAGACACAAAGACCCAATAATTAACATTGATAAGGATAAAAAAAAATCTTTTGCTCTCTATGCCTGGGAATTTTTTATTTCCAGGTGCCTGAGATTGCTGTGAATTAGTAGGTGATGAGGGGGTTTTACTCACAAGGGGTAGATTTTCAAAGGGTTACACACGTAAGCTACGCTCGTAACCCCTGAAAAGCTGTCCCTGCGCGCGCCAAGCCTATCTTGCATAGGCTCGGCGGTGCGTGCAAGCCCCAGGACGCGCATATGTCCTGGGGCAGAAAGGGGGCGGGTCCGGGGGCAGTCCGGGGTGTGGCGGAGGTTTGGGGGCGGTCCGGGGGGGTGATCACGAGTCCTCCAGCACAGCGGTCTGTGCTGGGGAATGGCGAGCTGGCGCGCACAAGTTACGCCTGCCTCGGGCAGGTGTAACTTCGGAAACAAAAGGTAAGGGGGGATTTAGTTAGGGTTGGGGGGTGGGCTAGATAGGGGAAGGTAGGGGAAGGTGGGGGGATCGCAAAAAAAGTTCCCTTCAAGGCCGTTCCGATTTTGGAGGGAACGGGGAAAGCCATCGGGGCTCCCCTTGGGCTCGGCGTGCACAAGTCTGCACCCCCTTGCACGCGCCGACCCCGGATTTTATAACATGTGCACGGCTGCGCACACATGTTATAAAATTGGGCGTAGATTTGCTCACGCCCGTGAATAAGTTTAAAAATCTGGCCCAAAATTTCTCCTTTCACACTCATGTTCTCAATCACATTTGCACTTGCTCTTGCACGCACACACATGCTCTCTCACTTACATACATACTCACATACACATGCTCTCACTTTCAATCACACACACACACACACACACACTCTTTCATATACACAATCACAAACATGCTCTCTTTCGAATATACACATGTAATCACATACATATTTTCTCTGACACACACACATATGTTCTCCCCTTTTCACACACACATACATATATGCTCTTCTCACACATGCTTTCACACATGTACACACTCACTCACTTGCTCTCAATGTTACACATACATACTCACACATGCTCTTCATAACATATGCTGTCACACGTGCTTTCATTCACACACACACGCTCACTATCTCACTTATACACACACTTTCAATCACGCATACATGCTCTCTCTCTCACTTATTTACACTCACACACTCTCAATCACACATACACAGCTCTCTCACTCATTCACTCATTTTCCCCTTTCCACTCCTTCCCCATTTGAGAAGCACAAGTGGTAGCAGCAGCAGTAGCCTTATCTGCAGCCCAAGAAACAGGAACAGGCCCATTGCTGAGAAGGCTGATAACTGATCTGCTTCTTATTCCAAGGCCACGTTTCTCCTTCTGCTGTTTACATGGACACAGGAACAATGCTGTTTGTACGTCTGACTGCAGCATGGTCTGTCCTTCTTCCCACATACATGCAGGCCTACTGCACACCACTTACTCTTCCAGGCCAGGGGATTAGCCAAAAGGAGATGTCATGCTGCTAGAACTCCTGCCCCAAGTGCATACACTATTTTCTGCTGCCATGCTGCGCCCAGGATGTCAACATTTTCAAGCCCAGGCAAAGAAAGTTTTTCACATGTGGCTGGGGCAGAGGAGGGGAAAGGTAGAGCAGCTGGGCAAGCAGGAGACCAGCAAAGGATGGAGACACACCTGGTGTGTTGCGACACACACCGGTTAAGAACTGCTATGTCCAAACCACTTTCTTGGCTAGGAGTAGTATTTTTCTACATCTTGCATTATGAATGGTAGAAAACACACAGTAGATCAACGATCCAGACTCTGCACAGTTTGTGGCACTCCAGGACCGGAATTTCCTACCCCTACTGGAGATGTTTTATGCTGCAGCACTAATAGAAAAGCAGTCTCAGAAAAGTTGGAGCAACACTCTTGTATACCTTTCCTGAGAGTGCTTTTAGATAAATACTACAGCTTAAACCATCTCCACTAGATGGGCATCTCTGGTCCTGAAGTGCAACAAACTGGTCTCGTTTTCAGGATATGCATTATAAATATGTACAAGGTATATTTGCATACAGTGGAGGCAGTGCATGCAAATCTACCTCATTCTTTTTCATTGTAGACATTCTAAAAACCAGATCTGTTTGTGGCACTCAAGTACTGGAACGGCTTCCCTCTCATCTATACTTATAACATCTCCTTGCTACAAAGCAGACTTTATATGTAACAATTGCTTTACTGTGTACTTTCAACTGCTATTTATGCCGCTCTTTAAGTCTTTATCAGTGCATTTATAAATATAAGGAGTGGTGTGATATAAGAAAAGCAGAGGAAAGAACATTTCTATAAATTCTGGTGGCAAAAATATTTACAGCATGAATCTTCTGAAAATCATAAAATAATTGCACTGGAAGACTGACTCCTGTGACCTCACCTCCTTTACTACTCCTTCCAGCTATAGTATTTAGTATAAATGTACTTTCCCTATAGAAAACTAGATTTTCAGAAAGCCCATCTTTAAGTAATAAATCAGTGAGATGTGAAATTTCTAAATTTAAGAATGGGCAAGCACCTACAAATAATAGCAAAAACAAATTGCACTTCTGGCATATAAAAATAATATTTGGAGGTAGTAAAAATAGGTGTAAAATATTATTTTACACTCTAATTTAGTCTGACTTGAGAATGTACAAAAAAAGCTCTGTGACAAAGCAAGTACCTAAAAGCCCCAGAACACTTTAAAACCAAGCTCCAGATGACTGGCCCAGTCCACCTTAAGGCTGAGTGTAGTAAGGGATTATGGTCCCAGGGAGTATTCCACAGCTGAGGATAAGAACCGGGCCTACAAGGCTTAGACAGGCCCCGGGACACCAGGCAAAGGCAGCTCCTGCAAATGGCTGCCCTGAGTGTGGTGTGAACTGAATGTGCATGCGTACAGAGGGATTAAGCAGCCTCTGAGGACAGCTGACCTGAAATTGTGTTTGGGGAACAATGAAGATAAAGTTTAAATATGGAAATGCAGTTTTAAACACTGGAAATGAAAGCACTTAAAGGGAAAAGCCTTGACCCCCTTGTGTTTGTGCCACAAGCTTTGATGACTGAGATCTGGCATGCAAAACCAGTTAGTCTGTGTGTCACTGTCTGTTTCAGTAAATGAACTTAAAAGTCTGAGCACTACAGAAAAATGGAAGGGCACCTTTTAAACATTAGGAGGAACACTGTCTTTGTACTTTGCATTAATCTGAAATTGCTAATTATCTAGAAAACAAGGGTGGCTTCCACTATGTTGATAATTCTAATTTACTGTCACGGCTTATATTTCTCATAGTTAATTGTGTTTAGTGAATAATAGAAATGGTTCATATTATGAAAAAAAAAAAGCCTCTCTGTTTTGACTGTTGACACCATAATTCAGCTGAAAAGAAGTTAGGCGAAGAAGGTTAGATTGGTTTTAGTTCTACCTAACCAATTATGAAACTTTGCAAATGTATATTCAGTATAATCCTTTTTCTGTATTATCGTAATGACTGTGCTTCACAAAGAAGTCTGCTTTTAGCATTATATCACTGTAATTTAGAAACACAAAATTGACAATGGATAAATTGTCAGGGCTCATTTGGTCTAACTATTTCCCCTACTTAATGCAAACCTGGACATTAACATTACTCAAATGACAGTGTAACAATACTTCCTTCCCCACCACTATGGTCCTTCTAGCCTGTCAACAAAAACAGTCAAAAAGGAGTAGAATACTAATAAACCAATAACAAAATCACACTCCTAAAGTTAATATTTCTACATTAACATAGCTCCAAATGAGGTTTAAAGACCATCACAAATGAGCCTGCAGCTATTTGAATCCTATTGCAGGCTTAGAGGTGAATTTTAAAAGCCCGTTGTGTGCCAAAATCGGGAGATATGTGCACAAGTTGGGCTTGCGTGCGCCCACCACATTTTAAAAGCCACCCAGATGCATATGTGTCTCCCACAGCATGTACATCTCAAATGTATTTATTTATTTATTTAAAATCTTTTCTATACCGTCATTAAGTGGGTGCCATCACAACGGTTCACAATAGGGCACAAAAACTATGTTGTATAAAGTGTTTAGAATTCTAACTCTTAAACAGGTGCCACCAAAAATACAGTAACATAATATCATAATAAATACTATTTGGTGAGTTTTATAAGTCATGTCTAGTTTTTTCTAACTCCGCTATAAGATAGGTGTTACTTAACTCTAGTTCTTTGTTGTTTAAAATAAAAAAAAGAATTTAGAATATAGGAGAGAAGACACGCTTTAAGAAGAAAGTTGTGTGTGTGTGTGTGTGTGTGTGTGTGAGTTTGCCTGACCGCAACTAACATTTCCCTGGGTTCTATTCTCAATTCTCTTTGTGGTATGCTTGCTTAAATAGCCATGTTTTTAAATTTTTTCTGAATGTTTTGATGTCTCTTTGCAATCTGATTTCCACCGGCATGGTGTTCAATATTATAGGTCCTGCTAGGGATAGGGCCCTGTCCCTTACTTGTGTTAATCTGGCCGTTTTGACTGATGGAATAGTTAGCAGTGCTTTGTTTGCTGACCTTGGATTTCTGTGGGGGGGTATGTACGCGGAGGGCTGTGTTCAGCCACTCTGCTTTTTCGTCGTGTATTAATTTATGTATGGTGCATAAAGTCTTGAATTGTATTCTTTGTTCAATGGGTAACCAGTGTAATTCTATTAAGGTTTCCGTGATATGGTCTCTTTTACTTTTCCCAGTTAAAATTACTGCCGCTGTGTTTTGTAGAATCTGTAATGATCTTATTGTGTTGTATGGCAGGCCCAGTAGGAGGGCATTACAATAGTCGGTACTGGAAAAGATTAAGGCGTAAAACTGAGCGGAAGTTGGTGGGCGTTAGTAGTGGTTTTAATCCTCTGAGAGTCATAAATTTGACATATCCTTCTCTTACTTTTTGAGATATATGTTGTTTCACACTTAGTTCTGGGTCGATTATCACTCCCAGGTTTCTTACTTTCTCAGCTAGATGTATTTTTTGGTTGTTCTGAATGATCGTTATGTTTTTTCATTCTAGGTGTAAGAATTCAGTTTTCTCTATATTGATCACTAGTTCCATTTGGTTTAGAAGTTGTTTTATTATATCTAGGTACATGTTGGCTAAGTTTAATGTTTTTTCAATTGTGTCATCAAAAAACGGTGGGGTGTGAGCGTGGATGTGGTCTGGGCGGGACATAGGCATTTCAGGGCTTGGCCAAGAAATGTGCACAGAAATACTTATGTGCCTGAGTTCATGCTCAGATCTCCCTGCTGGTAAGTTTACTTCTGCTAAAGATGAGGTGTAAGTTAAAAATTAAAATGTGCAATTTCTCAGAGGTTTAAAGGGTCTGGGATAACTGGTGGAGAGGGCAAACTAAATAAATAAATAAATAAATAATAAATATAAAAATGGCCGCCCATCTATGCATGTGCCAACACACATGTGACAAAGAGCACCTGTGTGCCAATTTGAAAGTTATAATTCCTATGTTTCAGTCAGTCTGTATAATAAAATGTCCTACAATGATATTTCATGTGGCGTTAAAAGCCACTTATCTCAAAACACCAGGAGAATCTCCCAATACTGGCCATATTTCAGAATGTCTGCATCAGGGGTGAAGTCATCTACAGCATGAATTATGGGGAAACATCTTGTCGTGTCTATTGAAATACATTTTTCAACAGACAAGACAAGATAGTTGCTCATAATTTTATGCTATAGAAGCAGATAAGTGGCTTTTAACTGTATATGAAAAATCTAAAAATATTTGGACGTCATTGTAGGATATTTTATTATAGAGACTGATGACTAAAACATTAAGGGGCAGATGTTCAAAGGGTTACGTGTGTAACTTATGCACGTAACCCCGAAAACCTGTTCCTGCCTGCGCCAAGCCTATTTTACATAGGCTCGGCGGTACACACAAACCCCGGGACGCATGTATGTCCCGGGGCTTTGAAAAAGGGGCGGGAAGGGGGCGGGGGTATGGGCGTGGCACCAGTCTGCGGACAGTCCAGGGGCGGGACCGAGGCCTCCGGCACAGCTGCTGTGCCGGGGGATGGTGCACGGCAGCCGGCTGGTGCACGCAAGATGCAGGCATAAAAAGTGAAACAAGGTAGGGGGGGATTTAGATAGGGCTAGGGGGTGGGTTAGATAGGGGAAGGGAGGGAAAGTCGGGGGGGAGCAGAAGAAAAGTTCCCTCCGAGGCCGTTCCGATTTCGGAGCGGCCTCGGAGGGAACGGGGAAAGCCATCGGGGCTCCCCTAGGGCTCGGCGCGCACAAGGTGCACAAGTGTGCACCCTCTTGTGTGCGCCGACCCCAGATTTTATAACATGCTCGCAGCAGCGTGCGCATGTTAAAAAATAGGGTGTACATTTGTGCGCGCCGGGTAGCGCGCACAAATGTACCCCGCGCGCGCTTCTTTAAAAATCTACCCCTAAGCCTGCAATATCATACAAATAGTGGCAGGCTTAACTGTGATGGCCCTTAAACCTCATTTAAGGTTAATGTTAATGTGAAAATACTAACTTTAGGAGTGTGATTTTGTTGTTGGTTCTTCTGTGCCTGTCCAGTCAAGAGAATGTGTGGCAACACTCTAGACTGTTCAGTTTTTCACTCTTATCCTTTTATTTGGAAGATAACAGGATTTCTCAAATGAATGATAGCATATATAGCTCCTCAGGAGGAACACGAAGGGCAGTCTCACATCACTGTGTTGGGAAGGAAAGAACTTTAAATGCCTCAGTATGGTATACAACTCCTTTCAAATGCTTAATTGTATGAAACAGGTGCTTCAGCATACAGTTCTGGTTGCCCCATCTCAAAAAAGACGTAGCAGAAGGGCAACAAAAATGATAAAGGGGAAAAGAGATGACTGAGAAAGGTTATATGATTGAGATTTATGAAATCGAGTGGCATGGACCAGATATATAAATAAATAGGAATTCATTTATTTAAAAGAATGCTCCATGAAGCTAACAACCAGCACATTAAAAACAAATCAAGTTATGGAATTTGTTGTTATAGGATGTGGTCAAGACATCTGGCATAATAGGGTTTAAAAAGAGGTTTGGAGAAGTTGCTGGAGGAAAAAGTCCATTAGCCAGATAGACATGGGAAAGCCATCACTTGTTCCTGGGGTGAGCAATAAGAAATTTGGGATCTGCCAAGTGACTCAAACTGCTGCTGTCAGAGACAGGATGCTGGGCTTCATGGACCTTGGTCTCAGCCAGCCTTGTAATATGTTGTGTTTAACTTCCTTCCTTTGAAGCTTTGAGAATGGAAATACAGCTGTTGAGCTGAAAGACTCCCTCCATGTCTGATAAACGTTATTGTGACTGACTAACATCCATTAATTTGATTTAGCTTCCATGTGTGCCATTTTCCCTCATGGCATTTGGCAACATAAAATATTCATAAACACTTATATCTGAAAGTAACATTCATATATGTTGGCTACCAAATGAAAACTGAAAAACAAAAACATATATAAGGTAATAAATTTGTATTGGACTAACGTAATACATTTCTTAACTAGCTTTTCAGAACTATTGCCTTATGGTTGTATTGCTTTACAGCCAAAAAAATAAAGCTTGACTCTGAGACTGGTGCCATTTAAATCAGTTCCAGTGGGGCAGGTGTGACTAGGGTTCGCCTCTGTCCCTTTTCTTGCTGGAATAAATGGGAGCTGAAGGAGGGCTCTGGGAAACCTGCAGGAGGATCTGCGGGGGGGGGGGGGGGGGGGGGGGGGGGGCAGATATACCAGTAAATAGTGCAAATTTGGTAGCACACACTATTCACCAAACCTAAACAAAAGAAAATAGTTGCCATCCAGGGTCAGATCAAGGGTTCATTAAACCCAGCATCTTACGTCTAACAGTAGCCAATCCAAGTCACAAGTACCTGGCAAAACAAAATAAGTTGTTCTATTTGGAACAAACCAAAAATGGACTTATTTGTTGTGTTCTATTCATTAAAGTAAAAGAAATGTACAAATCCATCATATTATTCACTTGGCACAATGGTTCTTAAACTTGTCCTATCAACCCCACAGCTAGTCAGGCTTTTAGGATATCCATTCCATAGTGAATATGCTTGAGATCTAGTAACATATCCAGAATCTCCAGTCTTTGCATATCTAGCTCATGTACATTCATTGTGGATACCCTGAAAACCTGACTGGTCGTGGGATCATTAGGACAGCTTTGGGAAATGCTGTTTTGGTGTGCGTCTGATATCTTCTATTTCATTACCGAGAGTAATGGAGTACTGCATATAAGTGACTAAGAGCCTGATACAGTAATTTTGTAACCGCCTGAATAAGAAAGTGGCCAAATATGTGCATGTTTACTGTAATATTTAAAGCAAACTTACATGCATTTGTTTGCTTTGAAAATTATTCCACCAAAACTACCTGCACATAATTGCACTTGCTGATTTGTGTGCTGGGAATTTTCAGGAAATTGTACACACATGCTTTTGAAATTGCAGGGGTTTGTATGTAGGTCCCATCCTCTCTCCAACAGTGCCGTCGCTCAGTCCGGGTAAATTTACGGGCATTAGGAACATGAGCAAGCCAAGTTACCTACATACACTGGGCAAACAAATGTCTCACAAGCCATTTCCCTGAATAAAGAACCATTCTACCCATGGAAATGCCTTAGAAACTTATACTGTTTATGTTTGTGGGGAATACACTTAGGCATGAATTTTAAAATGTTGCTCGTGCGAAAAGTGCCAAATATGCGAGTATCTGGGCCACGCGTGGGCAACGCATATTTTAAAAGCCACAAATTGTGCACATATATGCACGTGCCTTGAGCAAAAAAAAAAAAAAGAAGAAAGTTGGGGCGGAGCATAGGCATCCCGGGGCAGGGCCAACACTTATGGGTGCAAATCCACATTTTAAAACCAGTGGCCATAACACATGTTTACTTATAATTCTTCATAAATCTCTGTTTACGTCTAAATCGACAGAATGAGGGGTCAACTGAGGGGCTGCAGGCTGAAGAACCAGAGGGGGTCTCGAGATGGACTGGACAAACTGGTGGACTAATGGGTAAAACTGGGAATGTCCTTCATGTGTGCATGTTTTAAAATTCACTTCCCTGCACCCATTAAAGCCAACAAAGTCCTAGGAAAGATATGAGAAATATGTTTGCTCGAGTAACCACTTAAAATTAGGAGAACACATAGGTGTGGTAGGTGTATTTTAAATCATATGCGCATAGATGCGTGCTTGATTTAAAATTCCAGCGTATGTTCGCTCGCACCCATATGCATGTGTAAGGATGCTCATGTGCTCTTTTGAAAGTTACTGTTCCTGTAAATAGGAATTAGAGATTTTTGGCTGATTTTATGTATTATTACAAATTTTGCAAAATAAGGCCTGGATTTATCAAAATGCGATAACTATCGCATGTGATAGCAAAAGGGGCATGTTTTATGCAAATAGACAGTTTATCACAATTTGCACTAATACCTATGCGAAGAGCTAAGTTAGCACAAAATGTGATACCATTTTCACACTTTGCGATACATGCCAGACCTGTTGTATTTCCTGCATACAACCACTGGGGGAGAGGAAAGAGAGAGAGAGAGGACCTAGCCATAATGCCCTCTCCCTAGATAGGTATTTATATCACGATGTTACCCAGGTAGAGAGTCCGTCAAGCTAGGTGGAGAGAACATTCCACCAATCTCATCTTTGGGTGAGTTTCCACTCTCCGTAGGTCATCAAATCTTCACAAGAGACCTGTTCGTATGTCTCACTTTGAATGTCAAAATGGCCCCTAATCCTCTACACTAATACCTAAACCTCACCTTGAGTTACTAGGTGGGCCTCCCATAGGGATACAAATACCTATCTAGGGAGAGGACATTATGGCCTGCCTCTCTCTCTCTCTCTCTCTCAATGGCTAGGCTGGTGCTCCAGGAGCTTCACACCTACTAAAACAGGCCTTACAGGAGACATTGCAAAATGCACTAACACCACCTCATAACACAAGCTATTGCACAGCTTAACACTTCTGAAAAAGGTGTAGCTAAAATCAGCATTAAGTCTGTGCAATAGGACTTTGCAAACTGGTAATCCCACCCCTTACTCCTCCCCTTTTTCGAATTTGCATCGCACCATACAATATGGTGCTATCGCATGCGTTAACGGCATTTTCGCATGCGATCAGCCCTTAACGCATGCGAAAATGCCTTAGCACATTTTGATAAATGACTCCCTAAGTTTCCAAGTTCCCCTTCTTTCAACAGAGAGGAATTTTAACTACAAGTACATGCCTCAAATTTTATTAGAACAAAGATTATTAAAAGCTATTAAAAAGTGATGCAAGAGTAGGCCAATATTTCCTTTTGAGATTAGTATCTACCTTATAAATGGCCTGTGACCGACGGCCCGCAAATGCGCAGTAGAGACCAGCTCTACCGCGCATGTGCGGGCGAGCACGTCGCTCTGAGGCAGCTTCAGAAAGAAAAAAAAATGGCGGCGTCCAGTGGCAGCAGCGGGCGGCGGCGGCGGTACCGGCAGCGGGCGGCGATGGTGGTAGCGAGCGGCGACGGTACCGGCAGCGGGCGGCGACAGCGGTAGCGAGCGGCGGCGGTAGCGACGACGGTAGCGGCGACGGCGGTAGCGGGCGGCGACGGCGGTAGCGGGCGGTAGCGAGGGAGGGAGAAGAGAGAGAGAGGGAGGGACGGACTGAGTGGGAGGGAGGGACGGAGAGAGAGAGTGGGAGGGAGTGACTGAGTGAGAGGGAGGGACTGAGTGGGAGGGAGGGATTGAGTGAGGGGGAGGGACTGAGTGAGAGGGAGGGAGTGGGACTGAGTGAGAGGGAGAGGGGGACTGAGGGAGGGAGTGGGACTGGGAGAGAGAGGGAGGGAGTGGGACTGAGGGAGAGTGAGTGGGACTGAGTGAGTGAGAGGGAGGGGGGAGGGAGTGACTGAGTGGGAGGGAGGGATTGAGTGAGGGGGAGGGACTGAGGGAGGGAGTGGGACTGAGGGAGAGAGAGGGAGGGAGGGAGTGGGACTGAGGGAGAGGACGGAGGGAGTGGGGACTGAGTGAGAGTGAGTGGGACTGAGTGAGTGAGAGGGAGTGAGTGAGTGAGACTGAGTGGGAGGGAGGGACTGAGTGATAGGAGAGGGAGGGTGGGGAGGAGTGGGTGAGGGAGGGGGTGGTGAAGAGTGAGGGGAGAGAGAAAGAGGGGGAGGTGAGAGACAGAGGGATGTAGCCCATTTTAACGGGCTTAACGGCTTGTATTTAAATAATTTTTAGGATGACATAAACCTCTAAAATATTTTTGATCAAAGATCTAAATTTGCTAATACGTTTTAAATCTCAACCTCAACAAGCTACACCTGATAAACTGGTAAGCAGCATGATACTGTAAAAATTCTAGTGCATGAAGTTTATTATGGGTACTGTCTCTATGTCCTGTAAGATATGGCATTACATGTCTATAAATAGTGTCTATAAATACCAAGCACCTAAGAGAGTCTACTAAAATGCTATAAAGCCTGAAACTTCTTATGTGAAAAGTTTAAAGAAAGCTCACATAGCATGCAAAAGCTGATCTCTTTTGTCTCACTTGGCTAACATTTATACATATGCCTTAAAGGACTATTCCCATGTTATCCATCATCTTGACTCTTGTTTCTCCTGAGACCTTTACATGTAATTTTACAAATACATTTTTGGCCCCAAACCGAATGAAATGAATCATTGAGCCAAGCAACCTGAATTAAGAACAAACCAAACCAAACTTTTTTTCCATTCACATCCCTACTAGCAAGACCGATGCATCTAAATCTGTTTGTATTAATAAAATGATTGACACGCATTATAAAGTAAGTCAGCATTTATTTAAAGAGAGTGAGCTGAGATTAGCCTGTGTAATTAAAGTTGATAGTTAAATTTTGATTTCAGTTTAAACTGGGGCCTGTATGTACGTACTAAGAATTTTTTCCCAACGTGGGAAAAATCCTTTAGTATAGGACTGGCAAACTCCAGTCCATGAAAGCTATGAGCATGCCTGGTTTTCAGGGTATCCACAATGAATATACATCAGAAACATTTGCATATGGTACATGCAAATCTATCTCATATATATTCATTGTGAATATCCTGAAAACCTGGCCTGTTTTTTGGCTCTTGAGGACTGGTGTTGCCCACCCCTGCGCTTTAGTACATTTGGCCAAAATAGGGAAAAAAAAAACCCAAAACCTTGTTTAATTCCATCAATTCCTTGGTTAGAAATGGGTCAAGAATCTGAACAAAATTGGAGCCAAAATAAGCCTATCCCAGTTGCAAATCTAGCCTCTGCCACTATTAGATGTGTGTTTTTGTTTTGCAAATATCAGGACCAACTCCTACTGCCAGTTGCATCCTAGCCTAGGGCTCTTAAAGGGTGGCCTCCTCTCTGACCCTCAATTAACTCATGAAAGGAGATGGATGCAGTCAAGATCCCTAAAGCACTTTCCTGCTGAAGCACAAACCCATGTCAGGTTATTATGGGATTAAACCACAACTGAAACCCTCTTGAAAAAAAATGTTTTGCCACAATTTATATAATATTAATAACCCCCATCCAGGGTGAAGCATTTAAACTAACATTGGGCCTCATTTTCAAAGCACTTTACCGCGTGCGATAAATTCGCGAATCGCGTTAACAGCTGTTAACGCGATTCGCGAATGCAAATTAGTCATTTGGTATTCAGGGGGCGGAGTTGGGGCGGAGCATATGTAAAGCGGGAACCTGTGTATCGTGTGCGGCGAAACAACCGCAGTGGTCGCGCGGCTGCTATCGCGGATTTTAACTACAACTCCAAAGTCGCGTTATGGACTGCCCTACGGGCCAGAAAAGGATTATCGCCATCCACGGTAGTTCCAGACAGAGGAGAGAGAGAGAGAGAGAGAGAGAGAGAGAGAGAGAGAGAGAGAGAGAGAGAGAGAGAGAGAGAGAGAGAGAGAGAGAGAGAGAGAGAGAGAGAGAGAGAGACTTACTATAGTGCCTATGCCCTACATAGGTATTTGAATCCCTATGGGAGGGCTACCTACTAACTCGGGGTGGGGATTAGGTATGAGTGTCGGGGGTTGGGGGCCACTTTTGCATTCCACATGAGACCTACTGACAGAACAGTGGTCTCTAGTGCAGATTTGCTGGCCGTCGGAGTGAGGACGCTCACACCAAGAAGTGGTTTGGGCAACGTTCTCTCCACCTAGCTTGATGGACACTCTACCTGGGCAACAACATGCTAGGTGGAGAAAATGTTGGCCAAATCTCCGCTTGGAGTGAGCGTCCTCACTCCGACGGCCAGCAAATCTGCACTAGAGACCACTGTTCTGTCAGTAGGTCTCATGTGGAATGCAAAAGTGGCCCCCAACCCCCGACACTCATACCTAATCCCCACCCCGAGTTAGTAGGTAGCCCTCCCATAGGGATTCAAATACCTATGTAGGGCATAGGCACTATAGTAAGGCGCTCTCTCTCTATCTCTCTCTCTCTCTATCTCTCTCTCTCTCTCTCTCTCTCTCTCTCTCTCTCTCTCTCTCTCTCTCTCTCTCTCTCTCTCTCTCTCTCTCTCAACAGGCTGTCTGGGACTATCTCCAAAAAGTGCCAATATCGTGCACCGCGATACATGAAACTGGCAAATATCGTGCACCGCGATAAAACCCTGAAAGAATCATCGTGCAGTGGGAAAACATCGCGTGCGGTGCTAATGTTTTCGCGAATGGCGAAAACATCGCCGCACACGATGTTTCCCCACTGCACGAAAGAAGCCTCATTTGCATTGGTAACGCCCCCTAATGCGTTACCAATGCGATATTGGAAAATAAGGCCCATTGAAGAAAAAAAATTTTTAATCACAAAAAATTTTTGGATGAAGAGAGGAAAGTTTCATATATTGATATCATGGATCCCCAAAAGGGTGATACAGTTATGTTATAATCATAAACGGACCTCCTCCATCCTTGTTTTTTTTGAAAATTATAATGTGAAAACACCAAGTGAAAACCTCTTTCATTATTTTTAAAAGGAAATTTTTGCTGAAAACCGTGAATTTTATTTCATAAATAACTGAGACCATGAATGTAACTGTCCCGGTAATCTGTGAAAATACCCAATTGTATTTATAATGCTTAAACAAGCTATGTCGACCTCTCAGGCATTTATAAATATGAGAAAGGCTTGAACACAAGCTCATTCAATATCCCGACTTATCTGATGTTGTAAATCAATGACCAACGCAGCCATGTTTCAAGTCCGTCCAGGGACCTTTCATCAGGGAATTCATCCTCGTTAAATCCTCTGTCGGTGAGTGTTGAGATGTTGCCTGATCAATTTTGTATGAAGTCTTAAGCGTGAGTCACTGAATGACTCTACCCGAATCTTAAGCGGGAGGATTTACGCACGCAGGGGTTTTAAAATCTACCCCTCAATCTGTTGTTTTGCAGCAGATAAAGCAATTACCTTTGCCAGTAATGCACTGACATGACCTTGCCAGTAATACAAAACGCCAGTGTAGTCCAGGAAGTCCTCATTCAGAAGAATCAGATCCTCCAGTCTTACCC
This sequence comes from Rhinatrema bivittatum, assembly GCF_901001135.1. NCBI lineage: Eukaryota > Metazoa > Chordata > Amphibia > Gymnophiona > Rhinatrematidae > Rhinatrema > Rhinatrema bivittatum. The sequence goes on along the minus strand of NC_042620.1, from coordinate 345,361,051 downwards.
CAACTCTAGAACACCCCCCTTTAACTACCCCATCATCCTCTGTATTAGGGCAAGAGCACTGCTGACTCCTACCCTACTGACTCTACCTTTCAAAATTGTGCCCGCCGACCTCATGCGGTCTTTGCATTTAACAGATACTAAATCATCATTAACATGCTTGTGTTAATATTAAAATGAAATTTAATGATAAATTAGGAGATGCAACTATGCAAATTACCTAATCTAGTAGAGATAGATATTCAGATAGCTGGTTAAGTAAGATAGCTGGATAAGACTTATCCATCTAACTTACAAGGGATATTCTTACAAGGCATAAGTCTTATCCAGCTAATTTTAGAGTTGCTATTGAGCAGGTCTAACATATCCAGTTAACTTATATCACTACTTATCTGGCTATCCTGATGACTAGCTCCTCCCCAACATGTTCATGTCCTCAGTAGGGATGTGAATCGTTTTTTGACGATTTAAAATATCGTCCGATATATTTTAAATCATCAAAAATCGTTAGAGGCGATATATAATAGGAATTCCCCCGATTTATCGTCAAAAATCGTAAATCGGGGGGAGGGGAAGGGGGAGGGCGGGAAAACCGGCACACTAAAACAACCCTAAAACCCACCCCGACCCTTTAAAATAAATCCCCCACCCTCCCGAACCCCCCCCCCCCAAATGTCTTAAATTACCTGGGGTCCAGTGGGGGGACAGGGCAAAGGTAGCGTCGGCGCCATTTCTATCAACGCACCAGTGGCCCGAGAGTGGAACATCACACCGGGACCCTCCACTGGACCCCAGGTAATTTAAGACATTTTGGGGGGGTTCAGGAGGGTGGGGGATTTATTTTAAAGGGTCAGGGTGGGTTTTAGGGATGTTTTAGTGTGCCGGTTTTCCCGCCCTCCCCCGATTTACGATTTACACGATATTTAAAAAAACAAAACCGCGATGATCCGATTCCCTCCCCCCCCCAGCCAAAATTGATCGTTAAGACGATCGATCACACGATTCACATCTCTAATATCCTGTTCACCACTTATCTGGCTAACTACTTATCCAGATAGGTATTTATCCAGTTAAGTGGTAGCCGCTGAACGGGACTGGCTATTCAGCTGCTGCTGCTACTTTGCTGGATAAGTCTGTACTTATCCAGCTAAATAGCTCTCTTATTGCACATAAATTGAATGCATATTAAGTAATGCAAATGTTAATACCAAAAACCTTTACTACACCTCAAGAGTTTTTGAGTTAACATGTGGATTAATTAGTTCATTCTGTAGGCTTTGCATATATTGTGTGAATACCATGTAAACTAAGGCATTAATGTGTGGTAATGCTCCAAATTTAACATGATATGATAAAGAGACCTCTTTGAAAATGCATCCCTTTATATTACAATGAGTATGTAACACCATTCTGTCAATAATATAAATATTGAAAGTGCTTGCCAATTCCTAACATTGGTAATCAAGTTTTAATAATAGAATAACTGTCCAACAATCTATTGGCTACAGCTTCAAAGGAACATCTCCAAATCTTGAGTCTAGGTTTTCAAATGTAAATATTTCTCTCCATAATTGTGTCTGACTGATTTGGTCTTGTATACAGAATTAAGCAATACTGTTAATATAATATGCAAAACATATCACATTGCTCTCTGATTTCAAGCTAATATTCCAAACATTATGAAGGTTACTTAATTCTAGCAGAATATGCTTTTTGTAATGTCAGGTATATAAAATTAAATCAGTGAAAGAAATTACTTTAAGAAGAATGTACTATAGTATAAACCAGTAATATAAATATTCTACATTGCAGATATCAAATATTTGCATCTAGCTTTATTTACAGTAAATCCATAAGATATACCCATGTATCTGTCAAGTCTAACACAGGTTTCCAAAATCTGAATGGGAAATTACCAGTCACATTTTCGGTATTCAAGCAGAGTTAATTTTGCAATGAATATTTTTCTTAGCTTCCCTTTCTCTTACAGCTGCCAAGAAACTGTCAATGGTTAAAATATAGCTGTCCTCTAAAGTGAATCATTAACACGATACATCATGCAAGTGCATCTCTAGTCCTGGTTCTTTTCTGCTTTGTCAGTTTGACTCAATCTACTTTCAGATGCAGGAGCTATTTTTAGCTACATTTTTGCATTTCAGATTTTACACTAAAAAGGCAGCATTTTGGATTTTTTTTCTAGCTTAAAACTCCTGCTGTGGAAGCTTTGATAACTTGAATATTTTAGTATTCTGCCTCATAGGTGGATGCTATTACAGTGCATACACATATGTATTGCATTAACAAGTATAAGCATTTAACACACAAGTGGCAAAACCTTGAATAAGGGACTGGGTCAGCGAGGAGCGTGGGAAGGCTGTGCTAGAACAGAACAGATGTCTCAAAATGATCCCTTCCGCCAGCTGATAGCTAAGGTGCAATTATCAAACTCACCGCCTTGGTACACTACCTCATTTTCTCTTTGAAAATTGCCCATGGATACAAAGTATGTATGGACTTTCCATTTGCTTTTTGTGTGGGTGAAATCTTGATGGAAAGTAAAGTGTATAGATCTGAAAATCCAAACTACACAGATTCTTTTCCTTTCCTGCTCTGTAAATACCTCCTCACAGCCTGACCAAAAGTACTTCTGCTATGGAACACAGCACATACTCCTGCTGATACTCATAATATCCAATCAACCTGAACTATCACTCCCTAATATCACATCCTCTCTCCACGTCCCACCACCAACTGTCAGAGACCTCGGTATCGAACTTGACCAACGCCTCGACTTCAAAGCTCACATTAAATCCATTCTTAAGGGAGGCTTTTACAAACTCCACATCATGAAAAAGCTAAAACCACTGCTCCACACACAAGATTTCCGTCTAGTCTTGCAGACCACTATCCTCTCCAAAGTGGATTACTGCAATTCCCTCCTCATTGGCCTTCCACAGTCGACCATCAAACCCCTACAAATCCTGCAGAACGCGATGGCGAGAATCTTAACGAACACCCGAAAAAGAGACCACATCACCCCCATACTCAAGGACCTCCACTGGTTACCCATCTCTTTCCGTATACAGTATAAAACCCTCACTATACTACACAACCTCCTCTATAAATCCAACCCCTGGCTCAAGGACTCACCGCACTTCCGCATAACCAATCGTCCTACCAGATCCTCCCACACAGGTATCCTACATACTCCCTCCCTCAAAATTGCTCATCTCACCTCCACGAGAGAAAGGGCCTTTACCATAGCAGGCCCTTCACTCTGGAACACTCTCCCCACCTTTCTCCGCCTTGAACCCTGCCTGGCCACCTTCAAAAAAGGCATAAAAACGTGGCTTTTCAGAAAGGCCTATCCGGAAACCAATCAAACCTAGTCACTCCTACCCTTGTTCCTCTCTTACAGCCCCCAGCCTTAATCCCTCACACCCTGCCAGCCCTTCTAAGGCACCTCCTTATCGCCTTTCCTTTGCCCGCCCTCGTTCTGCTATTTTACAAAATTGCTCATTGTATCCGATGTAATTAATCTATTGCTAGTTGTAACTGCTGTAAATAGTCCTTCTGTAAATAAGTTCCTCCTATTTCTTATTTTTGACGGTTGTTCCTTACTCTCTTTCACGCTACCTATCTTTCTCTCTCTTCTCCTGTCTCCCTTACCCCCCTCCTTTTTTCTGGCCTGCTTCCATCCCCTGCCCCCTGTTCATTGTAATTTCCTCCTTTAATTGAGTTACTTGTAAACCGGCGTGATGTGCCATACGAACGTCGGTATATTAAAAGTTGTTAAATAAATAAATAAATAAATAAATAAATAAATAAATAAATACTGTTAGGAAGACTGAGAGACGTGCGTAACCCCCGAAAACCTACCCCTGCGCGCGCAAGCCCCGGGATGCGTGTATGTCCCGGGGCTTCGAAAAAGGGGCGGTCCGGGGATGGGGCTGGGGGCATGGCCGTAGTCCAGGGGTGGTCCGGGGGCATGGCAGCGGTCTGGGGGCGGTCCGTGGGCATTCCAGAGTGCCCCGACACAGTGGCCTTTGTCGGGGCCTGGCATGCCGGCAGCCAGCCGGCGTGCATAACTCAACGAAATAAGGTAGAGGGGGATTTAGGTAGGGCTGGGGGGTGGGTTAGATAGGGGAAGGTAGGGAACGGGGAAAGCCATCGGGCCTCCCCTAGGGCTCGGCGTGCACAAGTGTGCAACCCCTTGCGCACGCCGACCCCGGATTTTAGAACATGCACGGGGCAGTGCGCACATGTTGTAAAATTGGGTGTACTTTTGTGCGCGCTGGGTAGCGCGCACAAATGTACCCCCCACACGTAATATTAAAAATCTGCCCCAATATATATGTTATTTCCCAGGTCTTGTGTTTTAATGTGAACATTAAACACTAGTGCTTTTGTCCTTTTGGATTTTTTTGATACACACACACACACACACACACACACACACACATATATATATATATATATATATATATATATATACATACTTATAAACACCCACAGATACTTCTCTGCAGTTGTTTTTACCTCAAATAAAAAAAAAGATATTTCAGCCTGTTTGGGGGATATTGAGTCTCATCCCCCATTAATTATGAATTCTGCAGAATAGAGATCAGTGGGGCCTAAGGAGTCAAGGCGTATTGATTTCTCTGTATCTCCTTATACATTTTCTATAAAATGTAAAAGTAATGGTGCAGGGTTGTTGTTTTTTTTATTAATTATAATGAATTCAGCACATTTGGGGTCCAATGTAAGCAATTCTGATGCCTTTGAAGTTTGCTATGCATTACAGGCATGCTGGTGTAAGGGCGTGCACTTGCCCTAGGCGGTGACATCATCATGCCATTATATTTTCGCTCTCTATCTCTCTGCTTCGCGCTCTCTCCTTTCCCGACCGGGGAAACAACACCTACCACATGCAATTTCAACCTACCTCTGTCTCTGTGCACACTTCTCAACCTTCTTTCCTTTTCAAAATTACCGCCCTTCTGTTGGACTATTGTGCCCCGCCCACATCTGTTGCCCTAGGCGGCTGCCTAGTATGTCTAATGGTCCCGCCCACTCTGATTATAGGTTTTCAGTAGTTTTTTTCTGGGATCTTTAATGCTTTCTAAAGCTTACATAGCATTTCAGGGTTTTTCTCTCTGCCTGGTACAGAGATCATTCATAATTCCTTTTGCATGAGGCCAATTTACAAAAGCTCACCTAGATTCCAGGTATGCACACACATTTGTACATACCACGGGACTAATTTTCAAATGGAATCTAGATGGCATGGATGTAGGGTGACTGCTTAATAACCTGGTGGAGTCCCAGGAAGTTTACCCTGCCATGTGGTTGAAACAGAAATGAAGTGCATGCTAATTATGAAGGGTGTGTACTGAAAATGTGTTTTATTTTCTTTTTGCATGTTTTTGTTTCATTTGTCGTGTGTTTTGTTTTTTCTATTTAAAAATGAAACAAACAGCGAACAAAAAACGTAATTGAATTCTTCCTGAAAAACAAAACAAAACGAAAAAATATTGGGCCTGCTGCACCACCTTCCCCTCTGCTGCCGAAACCAAAGTCCCCCGCATCGCTCTCTACCACTCCAACCTCTCTCAGAAGGCGCCCCACTCACTTACCCCCATCTGCACGTCTGAGGCAGGGGAACGATCTCCAGTCACTCTTACTCCACTGGATTTCTGTCTCCAAATGGTGCCTCCTGGCCTCGAGGCTGGCACCCTTTTTTTTTAGTACCGAGGTATCTCTGAACCTCATTATCCTTGTGCTATAAACTGCTGCCAGCTTCACAACCAGCCAAAGCTATTTTGAGATGGAGACGTGGCAGAGCAAGTGTGATTCGGCTTCCCTTCTGCCGGGATGGCTAAAGGGGTTTTGAAAATGAAAGGAAAACAAACAGGAAATTTTGCTGAAATTTCACATTTGATTTCAAATGAAAGCACATCCCTACTAATTATTTAAATGAGGGAATAATTACCTTGTAAGCTCATACCCTCTGTGCACAAAAGTGCATTAACTATCACCTATCTACATACAGCATTGGTATGGGAGATGGGTGAAAAAGGTTAGAGTAAAAACCTTCACTCATAGGATCTATGTGCCAGTCTCTTCAGCAATTGCCATCAACAACAAGTCCACTCAGACGCCAACCCCATAACAAGGCTGCCCGGACCGCCATCCACTAGGACCTCCCTGATCCCCCATACCTCTCTGCAGTTAGAAAGAGATGGAGAGGGATTTGCCTCCTGGCTTGCCAGCCACTGTCAAAATCATGCTAACTCCATGCTACTTCACACTGACTCCAGAAGGATCAACTGTGAAGCAGGGCAGAGCAGGCAACATGTTAACACTGATGGGCAGGAGCGCAAGAGGTAAGCACCTCTCCTCCTGCCAGGGCCCAGGGAGATTGGAGGCATTTGTAGGCATTGTGACACTGTTGTGACATGCAGCTCAAGTTTAGATTGTGAACCTCAGGAAGATGGGTGAGGGAAATGGAACAGAGTTGGGAGGAGAAAAATGTTACAGTGTGCATAACACCCCATCCAGGCCAAAAATGGCACATATCTAAAAAAAAAAAAAAAAGGCAAGAACAGAGCAAATATAATTAAAAGTCTGCCATATGACTAGTGTCAATTATTATACCCTTGCATGGTTATTGCATCCGCAACATTGCTCTCTGCTTCAACGGCAAAGGGAAATGTGGAAAAGAGGATTTGCATTCAGATAACAACCAAAAAGGACTGAACTACACAATCTGGGTAAATAAATAAACGTGGGGGTAGCTTGCTTATTATGACAGTTACTACCCTAAACCAATTAAGCCTGAAACATCACTCGAATGCATACACAGCATTGCTCTCTGCTTCTACAGCAGGGGGTAATGTGGAAAAGAGGATTAGCATACAGACAACAACCAACAAGGACTAAACTTCATAATCTGGGTAAACAAATAAGCATGGGGGTAGCTTGCTTATTATGGCAGTTACTACCCTAAACCAATTAAGCCTGATACTTCACTTTGAATACATATACAGTGCTGCTCTCTAATTCTACGGCAGGGGGGGGGGGAAGTAGAAAACAGGATTTACATTCAGGCAACAACCCACAAGGACTGAACTTCACAATCTGGGTAAACAATTGTGGGGGTAGCTGCTTATTACAGTGGTTGTATCCTAAACCAATTAAGCCTGATACATCACTTTGAAAGCATATACAGCGTTGCTATCTGCTTCAACGGTAGGGGGAAGTGAGGAAAACAGGATTCGCATTCAGACATCATCCAACAAGCAGGGCCGGTGCAAGGGTATTCGGTACCCTAGGCAAACCTTACAGTCTGGCGCCCCCTCCCCACACACAATTTTAAATTATGCATTTATAATATATTTTACATGAAAAATGACATTCTGAGGTAAAATTAATATACACGTTGTTGTGATAATTTCATGCACTGTTGTGATGCCAACAAGAAAACTTTGCATCTTGGAATTCATATGGCATCATACCTATTGTGATATATTTTGGCATGGTCCTCCCATATCAACACAGTACTATTTGCCAACACTCAAAGAATACCAACCCCACCTATGAAAAAGAATACCACAAATATTACACCAGAATCTAAAATATCAATATACCTCATATCAGGAAAGCAGAATAGGCCAAGCTACTACAGATCCCTACAGAGAAACCACATGCTAAAAGAATGCTTCATCTCAGTCTATGCATGCAGAATACAAACCCTCACCAAATACAGAATAAAGCCACATAAAGTATAAATAGAAATGTGCAGACAAAAAACGGAACTGTAAAACGCATCACGCCAGACTCTATACAGTGTAACAATGGAAAAACAAAAATTTCACCATTCCTTGTGAAACAAATCAATAAAATCAAGATATATAAATCATTAATCATAATTATAAAATCATACACATAAAATAATTTCAAAACAGCTGATGAATAGATTATCCAATAATTAAAGACTCATGCAAATTTTGAAAGCTTTACCAAACACCAATGAAATATTTCAAACAACAGACACATCACATACTACCCAATAATTAAAATGATAGTCAATCAAGAAAAATGAACTTATAAAGCCACCTTTACTTAGCCTCTCCAGCAGTTGTCCTACTCCTACTCCAGCAGGTCTCCTACTACGACCTTGCAGGCCACACCAGAAGCAGCAGTAGCTGCTAAAGCTGTCCTCACAGTCCTCTTCTTTAGGGACCACAACCAGTCTCGTCTCTCTCTCACACACACACACCTGTCACACCCTCAGGACCAGTTTCTGTCACTCACACACCAATCATCTCCCCAACTAGTCTCTTTCTCTCACACACACACACAAGCACACACATACCAGTCATCTCCCTGATCAGTCTCTCTCACACATATACACGTCACCTCTCTGGCCAGTCTCTCTCAATCGCACAATGCTCTCGCTCTCTCTTACTTACACACAGGCTTTCAACCATACACATGCTCCTTTTCACTTACACACAAGCTCTCAATCACACACACATGCCCTCTCTCACAGCCACAAGCCAACCAAAAACATGCTCCATCTCTCTCGCACACACACATTGACACACACAAGTACCCTCCCTGACTCACATAGACACCACACACATACAGAAGCACCCTCCCTGTCTCACATATATACCACATACATACAGAAGCACCCTCCCTGTCTCACATACACGAAGCACCCTCCCTGTCTCACATACACATTACACTCTCACAGAAGCACCTTGCTTTCAGACTTGCAGCATTTTTCAATTTTACTAAAAGTGAAAGTGATGCTCCCAACCATTAAATAAGAAAACCACATTCCTATTAGAAGGCGAAATGACACCCTTCCTTCAGGGTTTGTCCTCCAAAGGGACAGCCACCCACACTGTACAGCTTCTCTTGTTTTACGCTTTCAGGCAATAAAGCAAGTGTCTTTCTTCAAACTATCAGTCGTATGATTATTCATATGGGAGATATGGAACAGAAATACATCCTTAGTCAGCTTCCCTTTTAAATGGGAAGATTCCAGCCTTAGTCATTTAAAAATATACATTTTCTAAAGGCTTAAAAAAGAAAAAAGCAAAACCGTTTCAGACTGGAACTATTCTAGTCTTCATGCTTAAATTATGCTGAGATGAACATTTTAAATACTTACATTTTTTTTTTTTTTGCTTTAGTATTTGTCTCTACCCACTTTGTTAAATTTTATTTTCCAGAAGAGGGATATTTAAAATTCAATAATTTCATCTTTCATCCAACTTTTCAAAAGTTGCGCTACCAGTACAAAAGTTGAGGTATATGTATTATCACATTTCATTTTTTTAAACTGGCAGGTTCCTTTCTCACATACATATCACATACACACACACACAGAAGCACCATTCCTTTCTCACATACATACTATATACATTCATACAGAAGCTCCATTCCTTTCTCACATACACATCACATCTCATATACACACCACATACACACTATATCTCACATACACACAGAAAGAAGATTGGCGCAGCCGGTCTAGCTGATCACATGGCCGAAGAAAGGAAGATCATTGCAGCTGGAGACCAGGAGCCGAGACTTAGGGGGCGCCGCGGCAGGCAGCCAGCCCTCGACTCACCCTGCCTCCCTGCCAATGCCACCCTCCTGACGCCCCCCCCTGGTGGTTCAGCGGAGGGCCCGGGAGTGATCTACTGTTCCTGGGGCCTCAGCTGCCACTAAGCAAAATGGCACCGGTGACCTTTAGCCCCCACCATGTGACAGGGGCCAACCATTAGCACCGGTAGCCCCTGTCACATGGTAGGGGCTGAAGGCCACCGATGCCATTTTGGTTAGTGGTAGCCAAGGCCCCGGGAGCGGCAGATTGCTCCCGGGCCCTTCGCTGGACCACCGGGGGTGGGGGGGGGGGCGTCGGCAGGGCGAGTTGGGGGCTGGCAGAATTTTGAAAGGGCAAAAAGTGCCCTTTCAAAATTCTGCTGCGGCGCCCCATAAGTCTCTGCGCCCTAGGCACAGGCCTAGCTCGCCTAGTGGTTCTTCTGGCCCAGCCAACAAGGCATCAATCTGTGCAGTCTGGATGAACAAGCATCGTGGTAGCTTGCTTGATGCTATGGTTACAACCCTTAAACATAAGCCTTATGCTCACCTTTGATGCAACTCCATTACTCTCTACATCAATGACAGGAGATGGCAGGAAATTTGAATCAAACTGTTACCAAGAGCCCTGAAGTTGGTGGTTGGTAAATCAGATAAGCATGGGAAAATAAGAGTCGAAGCTTGCTGGGCAGACTGAATGGGCCGATTGGTCTTTTTCTGCCATCATTTCTATGTTTCTATGTTTCTTATGATAGGAGCCTTCCTCTGGGCCTGGGCGCCAGCATCAGGCCTGGGTCCGGTCCCTAGCCTAGGCTGATTCCCAGGCATTGAGATCCAGGCTCCGAACTGGACCCTAGCATTGGGCATCTTATTTAATCTGGGTTGAGGCCCTGGCATAAAGACCTAGCCTCTGAGCCAGGCAGTGACATCGGGCCTGGGCCTGGGCCCTGGACTAAGCCAAGGCCCTTTCATTGGGTCCAGGCCTCCAAGCCTGGGCCTTGCATAGGGTCTAGGCTGAGGTCGTGGTGACCTATTGCATCCTAGGCCTATGCAAGGCCAAGGCTTCGGGACCAGCTGGCCCCAACACCTAGGCCAAGGCCGAAGCCTTGGCCTTGCATTGGCTTAGGCCGTGGTAGGTCAACACAACCTTGGCCTCGGTCTCACCCAAGTTCCCGGATTGCATCAGGACCTAGACTTTGTCTACGGATGCCCCCCAGATTGGGTAAGTGGGGGCTAGCGAGGATCCCAACCTCAGCTTTTTTCCAGGTAGGAGTAATGGGTGTGGAGCATGAAGGCCCTGGGAGACCCTGTTTCTTTTTTTCCGGGTTTTTTTTTCAATATTTATTTCATTTTTTTAAAACTAAAGAAATGAAATAGACATTACATGAAATGAAATTTATGGGAAAAAGCCCCCCCCCCCACCCCCAATTGAAATGAAAACAAAACCAAATGTCCCGACCTCTAGTTATTATGACTTCAATGCATACCATATACAGCAGCATGAATAATTATGAGACAGATCTTGTCTGATCCTGTCTCTCCTGCGTATACATCTGCTAACGTGTTGGGGGACTGATTTAGCAGGCCCACTAAGCCATTAGTGCATAGCGTGGGGTTTTTTTTGGGAATGCTAAATGACCTTAGGCTGCACATTCAGCTTTAGTGCATAGGGTCTTTCAAGATTTTTACGTCTTCCTCAAGTATAATTATCCAGGCATAAATCCTTGCTTGCATTATCTCTCACTCCAAGGAGATTTTTCTTTTCATGGTACTCTGACCAGTCCTGCAGGCAGCAAGCTAGCCAGGTTCTAAGAAGCAAATTATATATTCCTCCCCTTCAGCAAGCTCAAGTTGCAATCCAGTGTCCAATTTGCTTTCTTTAGTCTAGATGCCAATTAGGCGACTTTCTTACAAATACTTCTACAGCTCTTTCCTTGTCAGCTTGCCATAGTATCTTTTCGTTTGCTCATTAAATGCCTTGTTCTTTGGTCTATTACCCTTCATTTATCTAACCTGAATTACATCTATAGCCCAGGTACTTCAATTATTCAATCCCTTTGTACCCTACTAGACGAGTCCTGATTATTTGCTATTCCAACCAATTAATTCCCTGGTGGCTGCTTTACTGAAAAGAAAACAAAATAAAAACAAACTATCCTTCATTTTTCTTTTGTACCATTTTCAAAACAAAATAAACTGAAAGCGCATCTCTAGCCTTGACAATGGCACTAATGCTTGCAAGGTGCAAGTCTGAGATAATTGTTTAGAAATATTGTTCTACAGCATCCAACTGAACAATAATTGCTTAAAAAAAAAAGACTATCAAATCCTTTAGGTTTTGTTTTTAAAGGGGCACACGCATGAAGCCACGCAAATTATGCTTTTTCTTACCTTTCAAATATGATTTGAAGGTGCAGTGAAGGACAAAGGCTGAGTCATTTGTACCTTTCAAGGGCTACAACGTTCAAAGAAAGCTTTGTGACTGCTAGCACATTTTAGATTGTTTTATTGCTCTTCATGAGTTTACGTTCGTTTTAGAGACCTGTTGTGTTACATTCGTGCTTTCACCTGTCATTATCCAACATGCTTATGACACCACACAATAGCCTCATATTGCTAGTTTCATCTGCCAACATTCAGTGCCATATTAAAATATAATGAGGTATGTGTTATACAAGATCCTTTGTAGTTTTATGCAGGAATAGAAATACTGATAAAAATTGTTCCTTCTTCCTACAAGTAAGCGCTATTAATAACTGACTACTTCAGGGGTTACAAAGCTGAAAGTACTTCCTGCAAATCCAGATTCAATTAAATAGCATTACTAGAAGAAAATGTGGAAAAATAATTTGTCAGTTAAAACACACAAAATCATTAAGATCTTTATTTTTTTTTTCATTCTTATTTCTATCATATTTTTTAGGCAGTACCAGTGTTTAAAGATTTGAGAAGCTCTTCATACTTGGTCAATGGCCACCATTAGGGACAGAAGTAAAATTGGGATATAGCTGTGCCAACCCTCATTAGAACCCCATGCAGGCAGAAACACGGAAAGTGGAAATTTCTCCTCAACAAGTGAGAGTGGACTGTGAGAAGGAATTCTCTCTCTTTATTTTTAAACTGGGGCATGACCATAATAAAAATATGAAAAATTATTCAGAAAGGTGAAATGTATGAAACACAAAGCCAGTCTGAGAATAAAGGTCCTCATAGTGAGCAAAAGATGCAAGTTGATATTTTGAAGCATCTGATGAGAAATATTTTAGACTAATTAAAAAGATTAAAAAAAAAAAAGAAGTAAGATATATATATTTTTAACCATGTTGTTAAGCAATTTCTTAACATTAGTTGGGCACATAAGATAGGAAAGATTCTAAGGAGGAACATTGTTGGTTTTGAAACTGAGTGCTAAGGGGGAGAGTCAGGAAATATCATGCAGTACAGCAGAGTTAAATTTAGAACTCTTCTGTCACAAAGTCAAGGTAGTAATGCCTTTCAAAGGCACAATGTTTAATCAAGTTATGGAACTTAGAAGACGGGTCTGACCCGAGGTTATCCTGCATTGCTACTGCATCTCTGGTTCAATGAGCTCTAATTTTATCCTCAAGTGGCATCTTAGCCAAAGTACAGCAGTAAGATACATCCATTTGAAATACTGCCTTCCTGGAAACACATTAGCTTAACATGTAAAAGTTATTTAAGATAATTAATAGCTGAACAATATAAGAGGTAAAAAAAAAATCTTGATGAACCAAACATTCAATAAAATTACGTTCCATTTTAAAAGTCAGAGTCCCTAACCACCCTGGCCTAATTTCCTTCCCTTCCCCCACAAAATTTGATATCTCCCTGTGCACAAATAAAATCCCAATACAGTGATCCAATCCTCAATGCTGTCATTGAATCTGCTGCTTCTTAATGTAATCAAACCTCAGTAGTTCCACACCACATATACCACAGTTTGCAAATGAAGTAGTTATCAAACTGCAGTACAAAGCCACTTCTCAGCTTGCAAATAATCATTTCTACAGATCTGCTGTTAGTCTGATTTGGCAAATTCAGCTTGAATGATCCCTGAGAAATAGATACTGTGGTTCGCAAAAGAGCAAAGGTCCTAGGTTCCCTGAACGTACCTGAGTCAGTTCAGACAGTGGGTTATGTCCCCCCTTCCAGCAGGTGGAGTCAGAGCAAAACTCGAAGGCTGGCCTCTTATAAGCTGGAGCGCCCTCTCTGTCCCTTCAGTATTTCTCTGACTCCAGCAGTGAAAGGCAGCAGTCCCTTCGGTCCTCCATCTAGCTTACAAAGGGGAACTTTTCTTTTTTCCTTCTTATTTCTCTTGAAGTATTTCTTTTTTGGATGGATCTCTTTAATTTAAAAAAAAAAAAAAAAAGAGAGAGAACTTTATAACAAATTTTACTCTCAGCAAATTCTCAGGGATTCACTCCCTCAGCTCTAGGCTCCAACTTGCAAGCAGAGCCAGTGGTTCTTTTCTTTTCTTTCTGGGGGTAAGTGCTGTTCCTTTTTATTACTTTCAGGTCCAACCTTTTTCTTCTGAAGGGAGTTCAGGGGTGCACGCTGGTGGTCCAGCCTCTCCTCCCCCCTCAATGACATAGTGCCCGGCCCTGAGAGGTCGTTGCCTCGGGGCAGTGTTTCCAGAGAAGCATTATTCCTCTGGTTTTTCAGGCTTCTAAGCCTTGTCGTTGCTCTGCTAGCGGATGCCTGCTTCCCGCTCCAGTCAGCCTGCAGTTGGCAGCTCTGCCGAACAGCCATGCCACACCCGTCTCATTGCTGCGCCTGTGGAGAGCCGGGTTCGCTTCTTTAGTTTTAAAAAAATGAAATAATTATTGTGAAAGAGGGTGGATCCTTGGGCTGACCGTTGAAAGAACAATCGGGAGGCAGAAACGCCTAGCTGAGGCCTGATCTTCACCTGGAAACCCGAGACGCCCCCAGAGAAGCTGTTGGCGCCCGGGTCGCTAGGGCTTAGGTGTCTTCGCCCTGGAAATCCGAGGTCCCCCCAGGAGGAGCCCGTAGGGACCCGGACCGCTGGGACTTAGGAGAGAAGCTGGTGTGGAAGAAGTCCTGGAGCGGAACGGGAGCCGGGGTGGAACCTGGAGTAGAGAGAGAGCAAACCGGAGCTGGGTTGGCAGCCAGAGTCAAGAACGGGTAGGCAGTCCGTGGTCTAGGCAGGCAGCAGGAATCTTTGAACGAGGAAGCAGTCCGTGGTCTAGGCAGGCAGCAGGAGTCAAAACGAGTAAGCAGTCCGAAGTCTAGGCAGGCAGCAGGAATCAAAAACGAGTAGGCAGTCCAACGATCAAGCACAGAAGAGATACAGGAACTCTGAAACTGGCGAAGCAGAAACAAGGATACCCGGAACAGCAACTAGTTCAAACAAGAGACCTCGTTGCAAGGCAATTTCTGAAGAGCCGGCGCCGACTTAAATCTCCCGCGGGTGCTGACGTCAGTCGGGGGCGGTTTCAGCACATCCGGGTGCTGGACCGTGAAAAGCCCGACCCGCGCGCGCGTTCCCCCGAAGGGGAGGAGTCCTCCGCGGAGCCTGGCGGCGTCCCGTACGAGGAGAGGCCTTCACCACGCGGCCCGACCGAGCCCGAATCCCGCGGATCGCGGCAGGACCCGGGACCCAGCAGAAGAGGTAAGGACTCGGGCGCCACAGCGGCGACCGAGACCGTAACAGTACCCCCCCTTTTACGTCCTCTCCGCCGAGGATCTGGTTTTCCGGGATTGTCCTGATGGAATTGAGTTAGCAGTGATTTGTCCAGGATGTTCCGGGCTGGTTCCCACGAGTTCTCTTCGGGTCCGCACCCCTCCCAAGCTAGCAGATATTCCCAGCGACGGGCGTGGAAGCGGACGTCCAAGACCTCCCGTACCTGATACGTGGTTTCTCCAGTAGAAGACGAGGATAGTGCATCCGTGGAAGGATGATGGAATCGCGAAAGTACCACCGGCTTCAGTAAGGAGACGTGGAACACATTATGTATGCGGAGTGAAGAAGGGAGACGGAGTCTATAGGATACCATTCCAATACGTTCTGCTACTTGAAAAGGACCGCAGTATCTGGGAGCCAGCTTGCGGGAACGGTTAGGTAGTTGGAGATTCCTGGTGCTTAACCACACCTTGGTACCAGGTAGAAAGACTGGTGCTGGACGTCGATAGCGGTTGGCGAACTGTTGAGTTTTTTTCGCGGCAGTGGACAGTTTGTGCTGAATTCCTTTCCAGAGATGATGAACTTGATGTGCTACTGTTAATGCAGCTGGAGAAGGAATGGAAATAGGAACCGGTACCGGAGGTCTCGGATGGCGACCAAAAACAATCTGGAAAGGTGTTTGTCCTGTGACCGAATGGGTATGATTGTTATAGGCGAACTCTGCCCAGGGAAGAAGAGAGACCCAGTTAGTCCCCTTTTCAGAGATGAAACTTCGGAGGAAGGTTTTGAGAGAGCGATTCGTGCGCTCGGTTTGACTGTTACTCTGCGGATGAAAGGCAGTGGACAAATTTAACTGTACTCCAAACTTTTTACAGAGGGCCCGCCAGAAACGGGCAGTAAATTGTGATCCTCTATCGGATACTATACTTTGTGGAAGGCCATGAACCCGGAAGATATGTTGAGTGAATAAGAGCGCTAGTTCAGGCGCTGAAGGCAGTTTAGGCAATGGTACTAGATGAATCATTTTGGAGAAGCGATCCACGGTCACCCAAATCACCTTATTGCCTTCCGATGGTGGCAGATCCACTACAAAATCCATGGCAATGTGAGACCACGGCTCTGCGGGGATAGGCAGCGGTTGCAGAAGACCCCAGGGTTGGCCACAAGACGGTTTTTGCCGGGCGCAGACCGGACAAGAATCCACATACAAACGTACATCCTGTCGTATTCGGGGCCACCAGTAATAGCGGTCTGGCAGATCAAGCGTTCTCTCCCTACTGGCATGACCGCCTGAGAGGGAGTCGTGGGCCCAGGCTAAAACCTTCCTGCGGTCCCTGCGGGAAACCACTACTCGCCCTAGAGCGGAAACCGTGGTGCTGGCTACTTGGATCTTGGCGGGGTCAATGATGTGTTGCGGAAATTCTTCCTTCTCCTCCTGAATTTCATAACGCGACAGCGCATCTGCCCGGACGTTCTTCGAGGCTGGTCGATACTTTAAGACGAAGTCAAAGCGGTTAAAGAAAAGTGACCAACGTGCTTGTCGGGGATTGAGTCGTTGGGCTTGGTTCAGATACTCCAGATTCTTATGATCTGTGTAAATAGTGACTGGATGAAGAGAGCCCTCCAACCACTGTCTCCATTCCTCCAGCGCTAGTTTAACTGCTAGCAACTCTTTATCCCCAATCCCGTAATTACTCTCAGCTGGAGAAAACTTTTTGGAAAAATAGGAACAGGGTAGGAGGTGTCCAGAACTAGAGTTTTGAGACAGGACCGCCCCTACCGCTATATTGGAAGCATCAACCTCGACGAAGAATGGCCGAGTAGGATCCGGATGACGTAAACAAGTGTCCTGGAGGAATGCTTCCTTTAACTTTTCAAATGCTTCACAAGCCTCTTTAGGCCAAAGACGAGTGTTTGCCCCCTTCCGCGTCAGGGTGGTTAAAGGCGCCACCAATCGAGAATACTGGGGAATGAAGTGTCTATAGAAGTTCGCAAACCCCAGAAAACGTTGCAACGCTTTAAGTCCCTCTGGACGAGGCCATTTCCTGATGGCGGATACCTTACTGGGATCCATTCGGAAACCGGTAGAAGACACGATATACCCCAAAAAGGGCAAAGACTCTTGCTCAAAGAGACATTTCTCATACTTTGCATATAAATGATGGTCCCGTAAGATCTGGAGCACTTGCCTCACGTGTTGCCGATGGGAGGTTAGATCCGGAGAATGTATGAGAACGTCATCCAAATACACAATTACACACGAGTGCAGTAATTCTCGCAGAATCTCGTTCATTAAGTGCTGGAATACGGCGGGAGCATTACACAGTCCAAACGGCATCACCAAGTATTCATAGTGGCCGTCCCGGGTGTTGAAAGCCGTCTTCCATTCATCCCCGGGACGGATACGGACCAGATTATATGCGCCACGGAGGTCCAGTTTAGTGAAAACTTGGGCCCCTTGGAGTCTGTCCAACAATTCAGGAATTAGAGGAAGTGGGTATCGGTCTTTCTTGGTGATAGCATTGAGCCCACGGTAATCTATACAGGGCCTCAAAGCTCCGTCTTTCTTTGCGACAAAAAAGAAACCCGCCCCCGCAGGAGACTTCGAAGGACGGATGAAGCCTTTGGCCAGATTCTCAGTGATATAATCCGACATAGCCCGGGTTTCGGGTTGAGACAAAGGATAGACCCTTCCACGAGGGGGAGTGGAACCCGGAAGCAATTCAATTGCACAGTCAAAAGGACGGTGCTGAGGTAACAGTTCTGCTTTTTCTTTGGAAAAGACATCCATAAAGTCAGCATATGGGTCTGGTAAACCCGGAGCGATGTGAGCCAGCGGAATCCGTTGGACCTCTTTCGCTTGGAGACAGGAGTGGAAACACTCGGAACCCCACCGGATGATCTGAAAGTCCCTCCCTCGAATCTCAGGAGAGTGTTTCTGGAGCCAGGGTAAACCAAGGACCACCGGATGTACTGATTTTTCCAAAATCAAAAATGAAATGTCCTCGGTGTGCAATAAGCCCGTCTGGAGAATCAGCGGAGTAGTCTCTGTGGATATGCAACCTGACAGGGGAGTACCCTGAATAGAAGTAACCCTTAAAGCAGGACTCCTACGCCGTGTGGTGAGATTTAACTGTTGCACAAGATCCTTTGTAATAAAGTTCCCTCCTGCCCCAGAGTCAACAAGGGCTTGTGTCAGGAAAGAACCACCAGGATATCTCAAAGTTACCGGTACGGTACATTGAGGAGCAGCATTGAGGCAGCCTAGGGGACACTCCTCCCTTAACCCTAGGCGCGGGAGTTTTCCGCCCGTTCCTTACACTGCGCGAGGAAGTGACCCTTACCTCCACAGTACAGGCACAGTCTCAAGTCGCGGCGACGCTGCCTTTCTTCAGGTGACAAAGATGCTCGACCCAGTTGCATGGGCTCTTCTGTGGAAGTCGCAGGCGAAGCAGTAGCTCCTCGGGAACCCGAGTTCGTGGACCTTGGAGGCACAGACGTCAATCGACGAAAAGGACGCCCCTCCTTCGCTCTTTGCTGCAGACGCTGATCAATTCGGCCTGCCAGTTCAATGAGGGAGTTAAGGCTCTCCGGTAGGTCGCGAGCCGCCAGCTCATCCTTAACACGGCCAGCTAACCCCTCCAAGAAAACGCCTCGAAGAGCATCATCTTGCCAGCCTACCTCCTGGGCGAGCGTGCGGAATTCCAACGCGTAATCTGCAAGAGTCCGCGTTCCTTGCCGGAGCTGGAGTAACTCAGAGGTTGCGGATGCCTGTCGTGCAGGCTCATCAAAAGCCGCTTTGAACTCCTTCACAAAGCGATTCAAATCACTTAGTGCTGGATCGTTATTCTCCCACATAGGAGATGCCCAGTTCAGGGCCCGTCCGTCCAAAAGCGAGAAAATGTACGCCACCTTGGCGCCATCCGTAGGAAACTGATTAGGCAGTAATGCAAAACGCACATAACATTGGTTTAAAAACCCCCGACACGCCTTGGAATCCCCGGAGTATCGAGATGGAGCTGGAAGCTGCGTAGGCGAGTGGAGTGTTACCAGTGGTACTGGTGCGGGTACAGGTACAGGAACTGGTGCCTGCGGCTCGGCATCCATGCGTGCGGCTAACCGCTCTACCGTTGCGGCCAGGGAGTCAAGCACCTGTTGTTGCTGAACCAAACGCTGGGCCAAACCCAGAATGGCCTGTAGGCCGGCGAGATCTGCCGGATCCATGGCCTTGCAAACTGTTGTGAAAGAGGGTGGATCCTTGTTGAAAGAACAATCGGGAGGCAGAAACGCCTAGCTGAGGCCTGATCTTCACCTGGAAACCCGAGACGCCCCCAGAGAAGCTGTTGGCGCCTGGGTCGCTAGGGCTTAGGTGTCTTCGCCCTGGAAGTCCGAGGTCCCCCCAGGAGGAGCCCGTAGGGACCCGTACCGCTGGGACTTAGGAGAGAAGCTGGTGTGGAAGAAGTCCTGGAGCGGAACGGGAGCCGGGGTGGAACCTGGAGTAGAGAGAGAGCAAACCGGAGCTGGGTTGGCAGCCGGAGTCAAGAACGGGTAGGCAGTCCGTGGTCTAGGCAGGCAGCAGGAATCTTTGAACGAGGAAGCAGTCCGTGGTCTAGGCAGGCAGCAGGAGTCAAAACGAGTAAGCAGTCCGAAGTCTGGGCAGGCAGCAGGAATCAAAAACGAGTAGGCAGTCCAACGATCAAGCACAGAAGAGATACAGGAACTCTGAAACTGGCGAAGCAGAAACAAGGATACCCGGAACAGCAACTAGCTCAAACAAGAGACCTCGTTGCAAGGCAATTTCTGAAGAGCCGGCGCCGACTTAAATCTCCCGCGGGTGCTGACGTCAGTCGGGGGCGGTTTCAGCACATCCGGGTGCTGGACCGTGAAAAGCCCGACCCTCGCGCGCGCGTGTTCCCCCGAAGGGGAGGAGTCCTCCGCGGAGCCTGGCGGCGTCCCGTACGAGGAGAGGCCTTCACCACGCGGCCCGACCGAGCCCGAATCCCGCGGATCGCGGCAGGACCCGGGACCAAGCAGAAGAGGTAAGGACTCGGGCGCCACAGCGGCGACCGAGACCGTAACAATAATCATTGGAAAAAAAACAGAAAAAAAGAAACAGGGTCTCCCAGGGCCTTTATGCTCCACACCCATTACTCCTATCTGGAGCTCTGGAGCTTCTGAGGGTCCCTAAACTGGATGCGTCTGTGTCGGCGGTTACGAATCGCACCACAATTCCGGTTACTGGCGGAACGGCCCTAAAGGATCTGCAGGACCGTAAGTTGGAAGTCTACCTCAAACAGATTTTTGAGGTGTCTGCTCTGGGGGTCCGAGCTGCCGTCTTCAGCTCTCTCATGCAGCGTGCAGGGCTTCATTGGCTACAGCAACTGCTCAGTGCCCAGGATTTGCCGCCCGAGGAAGCTCAGCAGGCTGAGTGCCTGGAAGCAGTCATGGCATATGGGGCGAACGCTCTTTATGACCTCCTCCGAGTCCTTGCCAGATCCATGGTTTCAGTGGTCTCAGCCAGGCGGCTCCTTTGGCTTCGCTACTGATCGGCGGATTCGTCTTCCAAGGCACAATTGCGATCGCTTCCTTTTAAAGGAAAATTGCTTTTTGGTGAAGACTTGGAACAGCTCATCAAGTCACTCGGGGAGAACAAAGTCCATAAGCTGCCAGGAGATCGGCCAAGGACCTTGCGGGCCTTCAGCTCTTCCAGATCTCGCTTCCGTGGGCAACGACGGTTTCGTCAGACCAGGCCTCCAGCACAAAGGCCACCTTTCTCACGCTCTCAGTCCTGGTCTCATCCCTTTCATGGCCGGAGAACAGTTCAAGACAACCTCCCCCACGGGGCTCCTGCCAAGTCTTCCCAATGAAGCCTTGCCGACCCATTCCCAGGATAGGCGGCTGCCTGTCTTTCTTCTACGAAGAGTGGGTCAAGATCACCTTAGATCAATGGGTGATAGACATTGGAGTTTGCTCGATCCCTAAGGGACAGGTTCCTCTTCTCCCCCTGCAGAAGCCTTCAGAAGTAGGCCATGGTTCGACAGATGCTCGACCGCCTCTTGGCCCTCGGGGCCATCCTCCTGGTGCCACTGAGGGAACAAAGATTAGGCCATTATTCTGTCTACTTCGTGGTTCCCAAGAAAGAAGGTTTCTTTCGTCCCATCCTGGACCTCCTGCTGGTCAACAAGGCTCTCAAGGTGCCTCACTTTCTTATGGAGACCTTATGGTAAGTCGTGGCGGTGGTGCACCGCAGGGAGTTCCTGGCCTCCTTGGACCTGACGGAGGCAAATCTCCACATCCCCATCTTCAAAGCACATTAATGCTTCCTGCATTTCAAGGTCCTCGGCCAGCATTTCCAGTTCCAGGCCTTATCTTTCAGGTTGGCGACGGCTCCCCGCACCTTCACCAAGATCATGGTAGTGGTGGCAGCTGCTGTATGCCAGGAAGGAATCTTAGTCCATCCCTACCTGGACAACTGGCTCATTCGGGCAAAGTCAAAAGAACTGTGTCTTCAAGCGGTGGAACGAGTCTTGCACCTTCTCCGCTCCCTCGACTGGGTCATAAATTTCCCCAAAAGTAACCTTACTCCTTCTCAGACCCTAGACTTCTTAAGAACACGTTTCGATACCAACGCTGGGAAAGTCTTCCTGCACCAGGATCGGGCTCAGTCTCTTGTAATGCAGGTCCAGTGCTTCCAGAGCCTCCAACTTCCCACAGCATGGGATTACCTCCAAGTCCTAGGAACTATGGCTTCTACTATAGATTTAATGCCGTGGGCTTTTGTGAATATGCACCCCCTACAGAGGACGTTACTCTCCCGCTGGAAGCCAGTATCTCAGGATTTTCAAGTCCTACTTCCGCTGTCCGACATAGCCAACCACAGTCTGGGCTGGTGGCTCAGCCTCGACCACTTGCTGAAGGGAGTGGATCTGGAGGTCCCACAGTGGGTGATAATCACAACAGATGCGAGCCTCTCCGGTTGTGGAGCAGTGTGCCAGCAACAGTTGGCTCAGGGACTTTGGACATCACTCCAGGCCTCATGGCCGATCAACCGGCTGGAGACCAGAGTGGTCCATCTCGCACTGCAGCGATTCCTCCCTTTGGTTCATTGTCAAGTGGTGCGGATCCTCTCTGACAATGCAACCATGGTGGCATACATCAATCACCAAAGAGGGATGAGGAGCCAATATGTCGTGTGGAAAGCGGACAGGCTGATGGCATGGGCATAGCTGCACCTTTTTTGCCTCGCCACGTCCCACATAGCCGGGGTCGACAACATTCAGGCGGACATCCTAAGCCGACAACGCATAGATCCAGGAGAGTGGGATCTTTCAGAGGAAGCAGTGTCAATCCTCTTCAGCTGATGGGGAGCCCCACACCTGGACCTGATAACGACGCTCCAGAACGTGAAGGCTCCCCGCTTCTTCAGCCACCAACGAAAACACGGCACAGAGGGCGTGGATGCTCTTGTTCTTCCCTGGCCGCAAAATCTTCTCCTCTATGTATTCCCGCCATGGCCCCTAGTGGGCAAAGTGCTACGCAGAATAGAGCTTCATCAAGGGCCTGTCATTCTGGTGGCCCTGTAATGGCCTCGAAGACCATGGTTTGCAGACCTAGTCAACCTAGAGGTCGACGGTCCTCTTCGCCTCGGTCACCTCCCGAACCTTCTGCGCCAAGGGCCAGTATTCTTTTAGACTGGGCAGATTGCTTCTGTCTTGCGGCATGGCTTTTGAACGGCGGAGGTTGAGGAGACATGGCTATCCAGAAGCAGTCATCTCCACACTCCTCAAGGTACGCAAGACATCCACCTCCGTTTCCTATGTCCGGATCTGGAAAGTGTTTGAGGCTTGGTGCGCTTCCATGGACATCTCTCCATGCTGGGCTTCCATTGCACATGTTTTGTCTTTCCTACAGCGTGGCCTGGACAAGGGCTTGGCATACAATTCCCTGCGGGTTCAGGTCGCAGCACTTGGGGCTCTGGTTCGTCATCAGGAGGCAGCTCCTTTTTCTGCTCATCCGGATATCGTCCGATTCTTGAAAGGAGTAAAGCATGTCAGACCACCGATTCACCTCCTCTGTCCTTTGTGGAGTCTCAACTTGGTCCTTTGGGTGCTCACCGGCCCGCCATTTGAGCCTTTGCGGAGCGCATCTCTCAAGGCGCTCACCCTCAAGGCAGCCTTCCTTGTGTCTATTTGTTCTGCATGCCGGATCTCGAAGTTGCAGGCTCTATCCTGCAGAGAACCTTTTCTCCGTTTTACGGACTCCGGGGTGTCCCTGTCCACAGTGCCCTCCTTCTTGCCTATGATGGTTTCGTCTTTTCATCTGAATCAGTCGGTGGAACTTCCTTCCTTCGCCGCCGAGGAACTTCGAAGTCTGGATGTCAAGTGAGTTCTTATTCATTATCTGGAGGTCACCAATGAGTTTCGCTTATCGGACCACCTGTTTATTATCTGGAGCGGTCCAAGGCGCGGCCACCAGGCATCCAAAACCACGATTGCGCACTGGTTGAAGGATGCCATTGCCTCAGCGTATATTAGTGTTGGTTGTCGCCCTCCGGATGACATCAAGGCTCATTCGCTCCATGCTCAAGCAACCTCCTGGGCTGAGAGTGGATCTGTCTCACCGCAGGAGATATGTAGAGCTGCTACATGGAAATCATTGCATACCTTTGCACGGAACTATCGCTTGAATCTTCAACCTCCTGGGTTTGGCTCCTTTGGCAACCAGGTCCTTCGAGCCGGGCTATCCGGGGCCCACCCTATGTAGGGAAGCTTTGGTACATCCCACTGTCTGGACTGATCTGGGTATGTACAGGGAAAAGAAAATTATTCCTTACCTGCTAATTTTCATTCCTGTAGTACCATGGATCAGTCCAGACTCCCACCCTCAGAATCATAGGTTTGGGATAGCGGTTTTCCTTACCAGCATCTGTTTTCCTATCTGCTCTCTGCTGTTATTACTGTTCTTACCAGTTGGCTCACGTTGCAAGTTTTTTGCCTGTTGGCATGTTTCTTCCAAAATTTTGATGTGGTTCAATTGTTGAGTATTTTATACCGATTCCTTGATCCATCCAAACGTTTTTTCTCTTGCTTTGATATTCTTAATACTGAACGGACAGAGAGGGTGCTCCAGCTTATAAGAGGCCAGCCTTCAAGTTTTGCTCTGACTCCACCTGCTGGAAGGGGGACATAACCCACTGTCTGGACTGATCCGTGGTACTACAGGAACGAAAATTAGTAGGTAAGGAATAATTTTCTTTTTGTGGTGACAGCGGAAGCTCTGCAAAGCAAAATACTATAACATTATGACCCAAATATATGAGAATGCAAAACACTATTGAAGTGTTCAGGGCAAGCTATATATTTTGTTACCACATGTAGGATAATTTTGAAAGGCAATTCCATGGGTAAAACAATGCTTTACCAGTGGAAATGACTTGTTATTAAATTGCTCACCAAATATGGAACTTATGTGCGATAGCCTGTTTGCGCATGTCTTTACCCTCCATGAGCATAGGCATTCCTGAAGACAGAGTTGGGGAGGAGTTAGCATTTTCAAATATATATACACATAAAAGAGGGGCATTTTAAAAGCCGTGCAGATGTATGCACGTGTAAGAGATATGCATGTCCACCCGATTTTATAAAGTGGGGGCATGCGCGCATTTGCCGATGCATGCACATCTCACATCACTGAAAAAAGGGGTGTGGTGTGCACATGGTGTGGGCAGGGCAATGGCATTCTGGGGTGAGGTGGGGCTAAGAGAAGTGCATGCAAGTACTTATGCGCCTGGGCGTGGCCCAGGTCCAGTGCCGCATATTTTACTTCTTCTAAGGAGGAGATATAAGGTAACAAAAAACTACAGGCATCCCGGAGCGGTTTAAGGGGTCTGGGGTAACTGGGGGGTACACAGGCTTAAGAACCAGGGGGGTACTGGAGGACCTAGCTCTAGACTGGGAGAGCTTGTGGATGAACTGGTGAAACTGGTGCGGCGTGGATGTGCGCCTGTTAAAAAATTCCAACACTTGCGTAGCTCAAACCTGACTTTGCACGGCTGTGCGTACCCACTTGCAAAACTGGGGGCAAATATATGCGGGCCAGAGCTATTTAATATCATGCGCGGATGTGCATGCATGTTGTAAAATGGCCACGTCCCTGGGCTTGCGCTAACACACTCATGTATCTATGCACCCACGCCTGTTTGAAAATTACTGTCAAATCTTCTTGAAAGATTTCTTCACACACGTGTGCTGGTAGTTTTGGTGGGGCATTTTTTGAAAGCAAACTTACACGTGTGTAACTTATGCGCATAATTCATTAAGAGGATATCTTTAAAACATGCGCATGCCCATATACACATGTATATTGGCGCATGGAAATCTATTCCAGTATTTTTTCACCAGTTCCATGTGCACGGGTTCTGAACAACTTAAGCTTCCATCTTTGATCAGTCTGCTGTTTGTAGACTAATAGGAAAGAAACAGGGAATTGCTGAAATGAGACAGAAGCATTTTTCTTCAGCTTTTGGAGGGTGCAGAGATGTTTTGGTCTGTGTATTTTTCGTGTATATTCCTTGCTTTTCTGTTTGTAAGTAGTGTGGTAATTCCCTTGCATTTTTTTTTTCTATTTTTTGGGCACATTGCTCCTCGTGTCTCTTACTCATAGGTCTGTCTGAGAGTGGGGAAAATGGAGCCGGGAGGAGAAGTTGCAGTGGAAGTGCTTCTGGGTCTACAGTGAAGAGAATGGGGTCATTGGGGTCAATGTCCCTGGAGGTGTGTGGAAGATTTAGTCAAACGAGGAGGCAGAAGAGGAGAACATTTTGGAAGAATCCTTCAGAAGACACTGGCCATGACCTTTATCAGTTGGGTTTTTTTTTCTTTGCTGTTAACAAGCATGAAATTGAGATTGGAAAAACAACAGCTTGCTATGTCACTTGTAGGGATATACATGGGCAAACATTTTTTTTTCTGATTTTTTTTTTTTGGGGGGGGGTGAGGTTTTTATTTCATTTTTTGGGGTATTTTATGTTTTCATTTTTTTGTTTGTATTCATTATTGGTAAAGTATTGCAAATAGCATACTCTGGGCCTCACTTATAAGGTTTATCTCCCATTCTGTGTCTAGGAGGAAAATGCTTAGTAAATCAGGATCTCTATTTGCAAAGTACATTCTACTGTATTTGCAGAAAATGAATAAAAACTAAAACTTGTGGGGGGTTTTTGGGGGGGGGAGGGCAAAATAATTTGGTTTGAAACAAAACAAAAATAGGCTCATTCATCACATTTCCCACTTCATGGAGCAATTGGTTCAGGAACCAACGAGAGAGGGAGCTATTTTAGATTTAATTCTTAGTGGAACACAGGATTTGGTGAGAGAGGTAACGGTGGTGGGCCACTTGGCAATAGTGATCATAACATGATCAAATTTGAACTAATGACTGCATGGGGGACAATATGTAAATCTACAGCTCTAACACTATATTTTCAAAAGGGAAACTTTGATAAAATTAGGAAAATAGAAAAAAACTGAAAGGTGCAACTGCAAAAGGTTAAGAGCAAACAGGCATGGGCATTGTTTAAAAAGACCATCTTAAAAGTAGAGTCCAGATGTATTCCACGCATTAAGAAAGGTGGAAGGAAGGCAAAACAATTACCGGCATGGTTAAAAGGTGAGGCAAAAGAGGCTATTTTAGCCAAAAAAAAATTTTTCTTCAAAAATTGGAAGAAGGATCCATCTGAAGAAAATAGGGAAAAGCATAAGCATTGTCAAGATAAGTGTAAAACATTGATAAGGCAGACTAAGAGAGAATTTGAAATGAAGTTGGCTGTAGAGGCAAAAACTCATAATAAAACATTTTTTAATATATCTGAAGCAAGAAACGTGAGGGAGTTGATTGAACCATTAGATGACTGAGGGGTTAAAGGGTCTCTTAGGGAAGATAAGGCCATTGCGGATAGACAAAATACATTCTTTGCTTCTATATTTACTAATGAGGGTGTTGGGGAGATACCGGTTCCGGAGATGGTTTTCAAGGGTGAGGAGTCAGATGAACTGAACCAAATCACTATAAACCTGGAAGATATAGTAGGCCAGATTAACAAACTATAGAGTAGCAAATCACCTGAACCAGATGGTTTGTACCCTAGGGTTCTGAAGGAACTCAAAAATTAAATTTTAGATATTTTAGTTAAAATTTGAAACCTATCATTAAAATCATCCAGTGTAGTTGAAGACTGGAGGGTGGCCAATGTAACCCATTATTTAAAAAGGGCTCCAGGGGTGATCCAAGAAACTATAGACCAGTGAGCCTGACTTCAGTGCTGGGAAAAATAGTGGCAACTATTCCAAAGATATTAGAAAGACATGGTTTAAATTAAAGGAACACAGTCAGCATGGATTTACCCAAGGCAAGTCTTGTCTCACAAATCTGCTTCTTTTTTGAAGGGATTAATAAATATGTGGATAAAGGTGAACTGGTAGATGTAGTGTATTTAGATTTTCAGAAGGTGTTTGACAAAATCCCTCATGAGAAGCTTCTAAGAAAACTAAAAAGTCATGGGATAGGAAGTGATGTCCTTTCGTGGATTACAAACTGGTTAAAAGACAGGAAACAGAGAGTGGGATTAAATGGTGAATTTTCTCAGTGAAAAGGTAAACAGTGGAGTGCCTCAGGAATCTGTACTTGGACTGGTGCTTTTCAATATATTTATAAATGATCTGGAAAGGAATATGACGAGTGAGGTAATCAAATATGCAGATGATATAAAATTATTCAGAGTAGTTAAATCACAAGCAGATTGTGATAAAATGCAGAAGGACCTTTCAAGACTAGACAATTGGGCATCTAAATGGCAGATGAAATTTAATGTGGACAAGTGCAAGGTGAGGCATATAGGGAAAAATAACCTATGTTGTAGTTACATGATGTTAGGTTCCATATTAGGAGCTACCACAAGTTATAGCCCTGTATGGCAATATCCCAATCAGGGGAATCCGTGAACCAAGTCTCTGTAACAACAACAATGTCCAAGGCCACCTCCTCCATAAGGGCCTGCAAGTCTGAGATTTTTTTTACCCAAGCTACGAGCAATATTAGTCACAGTTTTCCAATTTTATTTACCCTTGATTTTTTTGTACTTCCTAGACACCTTTTCTGCTTTTTTGAGCTGATTGATTTTGTTATTTTCTCCTTCCACTTCCTGTATTGCTTGGGGATTAAAGTTAATTTCGTTGGCCTTCTCCTGCCACCCCCATTCTTTAGTTTAAATGTCTGTTAATATATGATTTGAATTTCTTTTGGATAATAGAAGGACTAGGAGGCAGGAAGTAGCACATTTAAAACTAATCAGAGAAAAAAATTTTTCACACAATATACAATTAAGCTCTGGAATTTGCTGCCAGAGGATGTGGTTAGTGCAGTTAGGGGTAGATCTTAAAAGAAGTGCGTGCGGCCTACATGTGCGTGCACTACCCGGCGTGCACACATGTATGCCCAATTTTATAACATGCACGCGCAGGCAGCGCATGTTATAAAATCGGGGGTCGACGCTCGCAAGGCAGTGCACAATTATGCACCTTGCATGCGCCGAGCCGCACTGCCTTTCCCCGTTCCCTCCCCCTAACCTAAGTTTCTCACCCCTTCCCCCCTCCAGCCCTACTCTAATCCCCCCAAAATTATCTTACCTTTTGCGCGCCAGAAGCTTTCCGGCACGTGATCCTCCGATACAGCAGCAATGGCCACTCTGTCGGAGGCCTCTGGCCTCTGGCCCTGCCCCCACCCCACCCCCGGACCGCTCCTTTAGGAAAGCCCCGGGACTTACATGCGTCCCGAGGCTTTACTTGCACCGCTGGGCCTTTTTAAAATAGGCCCGGCATGCATAACCCTTTTAAAATCCGGCCCTTAGTGTAGCTGGTTTTTAAAAAAGTTTGG
This sequence comes from Rhinatrema bivittatum, assembly GCF_901001135.1. Taxonomy (NCBI): domain Eukaryota; kingdom Metazoa; phylum Chordata; class Amphibia; order Gymnophiona; family Rhinatrematidae; genus Rhinatrema; species Rhinatrema bivittatum. The sequence goes on along the minus strand of NC_042620.1, from coordinate 345,331,848 downwards.
ATAAGTTCTTGGAGAAGTCCATTAGCTGCTATTAATCAAGTTAAGGAATAGCCACTGTTATCACTGGCATCAGTAGCATGGGATCTACTTAGTGTTTAGGTAATTGCCAGGTACTTGTAGCCTGGATTGGCCACTGTTGGAAAAGAGCTTGATGGACCCTCGGTCTGACTCAGTATGGCAATTTCTTATGTTCTTATGTTTCAAGCAAATGCACATCCCTAGTCATTTGTGGGGTAGATATTCAAAAGATAGCCAGCTATCTAAATTAGGCGGATAGACTTATCAGGTTAATTTAGACGGAATATTCAGCTGTACAGCTATGCAGCTGAATATCCCCAGATAAGTCACTCTTAGCTGGATAAGTCTTATCTGTCTAAGTTTTGATCTGCTATTGAGGAAGTCTAACTTAGACAAATAATTTATCCAATTTATTTATTTATTTATTTATTTAGAAACTTTTATATACCGGTATTTGTGGGGACATCATACCGGTTCACATAATAACTGCAAGGTTGGAAAGTACATTTCAACAGGGATAGTAACTGGGCGCGGGGATAACCAATAGGCAGAATGAAGGATAGAAAACAAGAAGGTCATAACGAGAGAATAACAATTAACAATTTACAATTTACATTGAATATCTCCTTAATATAAGGAGAGGGCGGTCACCTAGAGGGGGGGGGGCTGCGGAGGGGGAGGGAAAGCTATTCTGTATAGGCATGGTTGAACAGAAGTGTTTTTAGTTTCTTTTTGAATTTGAATGCACAGGGTTCAAGGCGCATGTGGACAGGTAGGGAGTTCCAGAGGGCTGGACCGGCAATTGAGATGGCACGGTCGCGGGTGGAGGAGAGATGAGCTGTTTTCAAGGATTGAACATGTAGGGTGCCTTTGTTGGTGGATCTGGTGGCTCGGGTGGAAAAGGAGGCGGTGAATGGGAGGTCGAGCCAGTTTGAGTTGTGGGTGTGGATGGATTTGTGTATTATGGTCAAAGTTTTGTAGTGTATGCGGGACAGGATGGGGAGCCAATGTAAGTCCTTAAGGATGGGGGTAATATGGTCGTGTTTGCGTGTGTTCGTGATGAGTCTTGCAGTAGCATTTTGCAATAGTTGGAGGGGTTTTATCGAAGATAGGGGGAGCCCTAAGAGGAGGGCATTACAGTAATCAAGTTTGGAGGTGAGGGTGGCTTGAATCACTGTACGGAGGTCATGGGTGTAGAGCAGGGGTCTGAGTTTCTTTAGAACATTGAGTTTGAAGAAACCGGCTTTGAGGATGGAATTGATGTGAGGTTTCATACTGAGATTGGGATCGAGGAGGACTCCGAGGTCCCTAACGGAGGGTTGAGCAGTAAGGAGGTTAAGTTTAGGGTCGTTAGGCGGGAGGTCAGGGGGATGCGAGGAGATGTGGAGGAGTTCTGTTTTATTTGTGTTGAGTGCAAGCTGAAGGTTGGTGAGGAGGGCGTTGATAGCTGCTAGGCAATTTTCCCAGTGTTCCAGGGCATCAGATATAGAGTTGTGAATGGGAATGATGATCTGTACATCATCAGCATAGAGGTAGAATTTGAGTTTAAGGTCTGAGAGGAGGTGGCAGAGAGGTGTGAGGTAAACATTGAAGAGGGTCGAAGAAAGTGATGAGCCTTGCGGGACTCCTTGTTGTAGGGGGTATGAGGCAGATAGGTTGTTTCCAATTTTAACAGAGAACTTTCTGTTAGAGAGGTAGGATTTGAACCAGGTGAGGGCTATTCCTGAGATGCCGATGCTTTCTAGCCGTGTCAGGATGTGGTGGTGGCTGATGGTGTCGAAGGCCGCTGAAATGTCGAGAAGGGCGAGGAGGTAGCTGTGGCCTTGTCCCAGACCTCTGAGGAGATTGTCAGTAAGGGAAAGGAGTAAGGATTCAGTATTAAAGTGTTTCCTGAATCCGAATTGGGAAACATGGAGGATATCATGGTTTTCAAGGTAGTCCATGAGTTGAGAATTAACCACTTTTTCCATTAGTTTGGAGATAAAAGGGAGGTTGGAAATGGGGCGGAAGTTGGCGGGGTCTTTTGGGTCTAGGGAGGGTTTCTTGAGGAGGGGTTTAACAACAGCGTGTTTTAGGGGGTCTGGGACTGTCCCATGGGTGAAGGAGCAGTTGATAATGTCTGCTATAGTGCTGGCTATGCATTCGGGGATGGCTATTAGAGCTTTGGTGGGGATGGTGTCGTTGGGGTGAGAGGCTGGCTTAAGTTTACGAAGGAGGCTTATGATTTCTTTAGAGGAGGTAAGGTCAATTGTGGCCATTGAAGGTTGGGTAGGAGGGGGAAACGAGGGTGGGTTAGTGGGGGGACAGGGATTGGTGGGGGGAAATCTGGAGAGCAAGTTGGAGATTTTACTTTGGAAGTAATTTGCCAGTTCTTCACATTTAGCCGCAGCCTCAGAGTCTGGAATGGTAGGAGAGATAGGGGTGGTGAGGCTAGTGACATAGGAGAAAAGAACTTTAGGGTTGAATTTATATTCATGGATTTTTTTGCCATAGAAGTCACGCTTGTGTTTGAGGGTGGACAGTCTGTATATATGTAAGGCTGTTTTGTAGCTGGAGGAGTGTTGCGGGGTTGGGTCCTTGCGCCATTTTCTCTCTTTTTGTCTGAGATTACATTTTAGGGTTTTTAGCTCTTGGGTGTACCAGGGCTTGGAGGGTTTCGCTGCGGTGTTTATAGTACGTTCGGAGAGTGGGCAAAGCTTGTTGGCAATGTCTTCAGTGAGGCTATGCCAGGAAGCTAAGGCTGTGTCTGGGTCTAAGCAGGTTAGTCTAGGTAGGGAAGAGGCTAATGCGTCAGATAATTCGTCGCTGGGGCAGGTTTTTCTGGATTTGATGGTGGTGTGAGTGGGATGGTTACTTGGGAGGGATTTCTTCATGGCGAGTCTGCTTTCAATGAGATAGTGGTCGGACCAGGGCACTGGGGTGCAGATGGGTGAGTCGGTGGTCTGGAAACTGGAGTTAATAAACATTAGGTCCAGTGTGTGACCAGCTTTGTGGGTTGGAGATGTTATAATTTGACGGAAGCCTATGGCAAGAAGTGATTGAGAGAAGGTTTCGCATGATGCAGTGGGGGGGAGTGAGTCAACATGAAGATTAAAATCTCCAAGGATGATGGAAGGGGTATCTGTTTTCATCCATTCTACAACAAATTCAATTAGGGGGGAGGGGTTGGACTCAAGGATGGTGGGGGGGGCATAAACAAGGCAGATTTGCAGGGTAGCTGTCTTAAAGAGACCTATTTCAAGTTTGGGTGGGGCGGGTATGCTGATGGGTTTCAGGTTAAGGTGTTTCTTAGCTGCTAGGAGAAGTCCTCCTCCTCTTTTTTTAGGTCGGTGGATGGGGAATATGTCATAGAGGGAGGATGGGAGTTGATTTATGAGGATGGTATCTGATTCTTTGAGCCATGTTTCTGTGACTGCACAAATGTCTGGAGTGCAGTCCGTAAGTAGGTCATTGAGGATTAGTGTCTTTTTGGATATGGATTGCGCATTCATGAGTAAAATGGAGAGGGTGGTGAGACCAAGGAATTGGGTTAGGGGTGAGGTAAGGATGGGGATGAGGGATCTGCGGCGGGGGGGAGGGGTGGTGGGGAAGGAGGGGGGGGGGAGGTAGTCTGGAGAGAGGGTGATGGATGCGAGGGATTGGGTAAGCAGCCATGTTGTTACCTTAAAGGTCAGGTAGGAAGGGGGAGCAGGTAGAGGGAGGGGTGCACAGTGGACTAGCAGGAGATAAGCAGTGAAGAAGATATGCGGAGCAGCTATCTGAGTCCGCAAGTTTCAATAATCTGAATATAAGCAAATTACAGTTTGCAACAATAGGGTACAAATAGTAAACAGGGGTGCAGCACAGAGGAATAGGGCACTTTGCGCTGCTCACCGTGTGGCGAGTGTCCGTGTTGATTGATAGTGAAAGGAGGGGATAGCGTGGAGGATGGTCCCATTGCACGTGGTTCAGTTAGTGCCTGAGACGTATGTCCTTTGCAGAAGTGTTTTTCTCCATATCTCTCGGTCGGCGTCTCTCACACTCTCTCTCAGGCTGTGTGACTCCCTCCCGCTCTATCTCGTTCACCTTCTGGGAGTGGGTCACAGTGGGAGGTGAGAGGATAGAGGCCGCAGATTTGAAGCTGAAGGTTGAGCTGTTTCAGGGCGCTGAGTATGGGGGATGTCGGTGACGGTGGAGAGAGGGGGTGTTTGGGCGCGGCACTAAGGTGCAGCACGAAGGGGCACACTAAGGGGCTGGCCCCTTAGTTCACGCTCCTTCGTGCGCGCGACGCCTGGCGCGCGGCGCCACAGGTAGGAGCCCGGATTTAAAGGGGCTCACCTTCCGTCCTCCGTTGATGGCGTCGGAGCAGCGCCGGGCTGCCGATTGGTCCCCGGAACGGCTTGGGGGCGGTCGCAGGGGAACCCACGTGAGCCTCGGGCAGGCAGGGCGTCGGGCAGGCCGCGAAACAGGCCGGAGGGTTCGGGGTCGCGTCTCGGTGGCTGGCTCCTTCCCCGATGGGAATGCGCCGGCAAGCGCGAGCCAGGGATGCGAGGCGAGGTGGTCGCTCTGTTATGCCCATTGCCTACAAGTTATCTGGCTAAAAACTTAGCCAGATGTATTGGATCTAGATATTGGTCCCTTGAGGCTGAGCAGTGGTTGACACAAACTAATGGGAAAGCCAGTAGGTCCACTCCGTCAGCAGGCAGTGAAGCCCCATAACGGTATGAATTGGGGCTTCACCTCTACCAGCTGCCTTCCCCTCAGGTTGAGCCCTTGGGTTCTGGCGCCCGGCAGGTGGGTCCCTAGGGGCTGTGGCAAGAACATGAGTCCAAGACCACGGCAGGTAGCAAACAACGAGATCCTGTAAACAGGCCGGGGGCAGGCAGCAGACAAGGTGAGGTCAGATCCAGGTGGCAAGCGAAAAAATTCAGGGTCCAGAGCCAAGGTCAGAATTCAAGAAATTAGGCAGAGGGAAGACAGACAAGACTGACAAGAAGGGGCAAGGCAAGAAAAGGGCAAGGAATGGATACAGGAACAAGGGCAAGACAAGCATGCAGGAGAAAGCCACAGGCACTGACGGACAAAGCATAACAGGAGACCTGTTGCTGAGGTGATGGGCAGCTGTCTGTGCAGCCCTTCAGTAGTGAGGTCTGGTTAACATCAGAGGGAGTTGTAGGGATTTTCCTGCCATGGGCTCTAAGAGCAGGCACTGCTCATGCACACATATGCCCTAGGAGGAGCCAGGTCAGCGGCGGCAGCATGACGGTGTGAGGAGCTGAGCCTGGTGGTATTCCTGCAGTGCAGCAGTCAGGGCTTTCTGGCAACATCAAGGTGAGTACGGCGACTTGTCGGGCCTTCCTGCGAGCCGCAAACACTAAGGGCCAGATTTTAAGATTTACGCGCGGGCATAGATTTGTGCGAGCAACCCGGCGTGCACAAATCTATGCCCGATTTTATAACATGCGCGCGCAGCCAGGGGTGCACTGTTGTGCACCTTGCGTGCGCCGAGCCATGCAGCCTTCCTCAACTTTCCTTCTGCGCCCCCCCCCCACCTTTTCCTCCCTTCCCCTACCTAACCCGCCCCCAGCCCTACCTAAACCCCCCCTTACCTTTATCTGATAAGTTGTACCTGCCTCCGGGCAGGTGTAGGTTACGCACGCCGGCCAACGGCTGGCCCGCGATCCTGGGCACAGTGCCCCCGCCCCGCCCTGCCCACTTCTCGCCCCCTTTTTCAAACCCTGGAACATACGCGCGTCCCGGGGCTTACGAGCGTCACCGGGCCTAGGCAAACTAGGCTCAGCGCGTGCAGGAGCGGGTTTTCGTGGTTACGCACGTAATATACGCGCGTAACCCTTTGAAAATCCGCCCCTAAGTGTGCGTCCCATCCAAAGCTCCCGTCTCAGTCTTCTGGGCTTGACTTTTCAGGGAAATCGTCTGTGGAACTCTGATAAACTTGAAGTATTTTTAGGTTGGAGGCTGGTTTCTATGAATTTTCCTCGGATCCATAATTCTTCCATGTAACTGGTTTCAGACCCTTCAGGAATCTAGTATCTCCTGGACCTCAAACTGGTTATCTGCTTCTATGAAAACTTCAGTGGTTTAGGGGGACCATCTGCCTGGCCAGGAGAGAATCACAGGTTTTAATAGAGACGTGAACACATCATGAATCTGTAAGGATGCAGGCAATTTGAGTTTATAGGCCACAGGACCCAATTGTCACATGATGGGAAAGGGTCCCATGTATCGTGAACTTCAGGGAAGGCATCTTCAGTCATAAGTTGTTTATGCTGGGCCAAATTAGACTTTCTAGGTGGAGTTTAGGTAATGGGTGACATTTTTTTATCAGCTTGTATTTTAGAGCATTTTGTGTCTAAGAGAAGGTGCATCCTTTGCCATAATTCCTGAAGTTCCTGTCCCATTAGGTTAACTGCTGGGCAATATTCTGAGATAGGAACAGGTCTAGGTATACGGGGATGGCATGCAAAGACAATGTAAAAGGGTTATGATCTCGTGGAACTGCTCACGTGATTATTATGGTTAAATTTAGCCCATTGAAGGAGGGAGGTCCAATTATCTTGTCATCGTAGGCATGCAGAAAGGCTTTGAGGCTTTGAGTCACCTGCTTGGTTTGTCTGTTGCTGTGGGGATGATAAGCAGATGTGAAATCCAATGAAATTCTGAACTTCCTGTAGAGGCCCTTTCAGTAACAGGCTGTGAACTGAACTACTTAGTCTAAGAGGATGTGAAGTGGCAGGCCGTGCAGGTGGAAAATGTGCTGAATGAAGAGTTTAGCCAAGTCAGGCACAGATGGCAGGCCCAGAAGCGTGAAATATGCCATCTTCGGGAATCTATCCACTACCACTGATATGATGGTGTTGCCGCCAAAGAAGGGAAAATCAGTAATGAAGTTAGCAGCCAGATGGGTCCAAGGTTCCTTGGCTGGCAGTGGCTGTAACAACCCCCAAGGCTGCGCTCTCACACTTTTATTCATGGCACAGGTAGGACAGATCTTGATGTAATGTTTAATATACATCTTCTTCTGAGGCGACTAGCAGTACCACACAATTATTTCCAATGTCTGAATGATGGCCGGATGACCAGACAGGTGGAAGTCATGAGCCCATTGCAGGACTTTCTGGTATAGGTGCCAAGTTACCATAGTTTTGTATGGAGAAACTATGAATGTGGCCTCAAACACAATTTTAGCTAGGTCAATGACATGCTGGGGAGGTTCCAGGAACCCTTCAGTATAAAAACAATGAGACAGAATGTCAGCTCGATGGTTCATCTCAGTGGGTCAGTACCGCAACTCGAAGTCAAATCGAAAAAATAATAACCAGTAGGCTTGTCTGGGATTTAATCTCTTTGCTTCCGCCAGATGTGCAAGGTTTTCGTGAATCATATAGATGTTTACTAGATGCTTGGCTCCTTCCAGCAGGCGTCTCCATTCTTTCAGGGCTAACTTCACTACTCATGGTTGTTGCACCCGTCGGTCGCAGATGGCTGCGACCTTTGCTGCTCACCTCATTTTGCCCTGTAGCTCTGATTCTGGCAAAGATGGCCACCATTGCCTCTGCACACCGACCTCCCTGGCATTCCCGGGACGGCATGGGTGATCCCAGTCGCCATCTTGAATCTGGTGTAACTTAGGGTACGCGCACGCGCCTGCCTCCATCTTATCCATGTCATGGCGTCCCCTCCGCATGATGTCACTGCCTACGTGTACTTAAGCCTACCGGACCTTCCTACCAACAAGTTAGCAAGGATTCCAACTTGCTCAATTCCTTTTCTCTGCATTTCAGACTGAGTGATTCAGGTACATGCTCCTCGGGGCCCTTGCTGCACTCAGAGCTATTTGCTCCTCGGAGAGCCTTCTCTGCGAGTCTCACCTTCACCAGCTTAGTGAGTTCCTCTCGCTACTTCTACGGATGACCCTTCAGTGTTCCTGCTCCGGGTCTCTGCTGCTGCTACCACAATATCTCTACTGCAACACCACAGAGTGAGTACTAGACCTGATCTACAACTCTGCTTCTCTCTTGCTGTGCGGATCCTCAGGTTACCCCGCTACCGGATCCACGCTGTCTTGTGCCTGCTGCCAACATCTATCTACGGCCTACCCCATACTGCAGACCATTATTGGAGCTACCACGCACAAGAACTACCAAGAAGCAAGTATTTCCTGGGTTTCCCTGCTCTGCGGACCACTACCGGGGAATCCATCTCAGGTCTTCCTACTCAAGGACTGAGTTTGCAAACCCGCTCCTCGGGTTTCTCTTTGCTATATAATAAATATATCTCTGACTCCTGTGTCCATCACTGCTGAGACTCTGTCATGGAGAGTCCCCACAGGGCTCCTTCCTGTGGGTGGAGTCAGTTCTCTCCATGACCCAAGGGCCCACTAACCAAGTTCAAGTATAACAGATTGCTAACTCCATGGACCCTGCTTAGCTCTCAGCCTTACAGGCCATCCCCAACAGATTTCAGAACAACAGAGGACTTTGGAGATGGTTACCGCCTTTAATCAGCTGAACACCAGACTGAATACTTCTCCTACTTCTGACCAGAATGCATCACCCCCGGTGGTTACCAGGTGTACTACAGTTCCTTTGCCTGCCCCTACTTGTTTCTCAGGAGACTCCCTGTTGTGTAGGGGCTTTCCAAATCAGTGCTGTATGCACTTCTCCTTACAACCGCTATACTTCCCTACTGTGGTTACCAAGACGACATATATCTTGTCCTTGTTGGATGGAAAACCCCTGGCCTGGGCTTCACCATTATAGGAATGCAATGACTTGCCTGGCTTTCTGACTCTCTTCAAGTTTGTATTTGATGACCCCGCACACCAGTCTATAGCTGGTTCAGCACCCCTACACCTCTAACAAGGGACTACGCCACTCCCGGACTACGTAATCAAATTTAAAATCCTGTCTTCTGAACTTCTATGGGATTCGGGTTCTTTATGAGCTACCTTCTTAGAAGGCCTCAACTCCTGGATAAAAGATGAACTTGCCGCACATGAGTTGCCTGACACTCTAAGTTCTCTTATTGACCTCGCTGGACAGATTGACTGTCATATACGAGAGCGATCTGCTGAGGTAAAACCTCTCAAGAGACATTCCTCCGGAGGTAATCGCCCTCGCTCCTTGCCTTCAGCTCTGGTCCAGGCATTACCCAATCCTGAAGAAGATGAACCCATGCAGTTAGGCCGTAGCCACTTAACCGCCAAAGAGAGGTGCTTTCGCAAGAAGATGGGCCTTGGCATGTACTGCGGGAGAACCGGCCATGCAGTCCAAACCTGTCCCATCTATCCGGGAAACATGCAGACATAGGATCCGCCGGAGGACTCTTCCTAGGTTTTACTGCACCATCTCCTTCACTGAGTCTCCATCATCTCTGGGCCTCTCGAATTTGCCACACAAGCACTAGTCAATTCTGGTGCAGGTGGGGATTTTATTCTGAAAAGATTGGTAGAGCACCTACGAATTCCTACCGAATCAGTACCCACACCGCTGCTTCTCTCTTTCATACAAGGCGAGCCTTTGCCAGGAGATGTCTCGCTCGCCACACAACCCATTTGCCTACACACTGGGTCCCTGGATACTGATACCATCACGTTTCTGATCCTTGAGAAAGCTATCTACCCCATAGTGCTTGGCATCCCATGGTTACAAGACTATTCTTCCCAGTTCAACTGATCTTCAATGGAATTATCACAATGGGGCCCAACCTGCCATGACAAAATTAATACAGCAGAAATAATGTAACAAAATGCAGGGCAAATGGTGGACTCTTCCATTGCTCTGCTTAGCTCTGTTAAATAAGAGCTCCACTACCCACAGAGCAGACTGTTCACCATACCCAGATAACCTTATGAACATAAGAACATAAGATACGCCATACTGGGTCAGACCAAGGGTCCATCAAACCCAATATCCTGTTTCCAACAGTGGCCAATCCAAGTCTCAAGTACCTGTCAAGTACCCAAATATTAAATAAATCTTGAGCAGCTATTGCTTATTAATAGCAGTTTATGGATTTTCCTCTAGGAAGTTATCCAAACCTTTTCTAAACCCATTTACACTAACTGGCATAACCACATCATCTGGCAATGAATTCCAGAGCTTAACTATATGCTGAGTGAAAAAGAATTTTCTTCGATTTGTTTTAAATGAACAACTTGCTAAATTCATGGAGTGCACCTTAGTCATTCTATTATCTGAGAAAGTAAATAACCAAATTAACTGTTCAAGTCCTTTTGTGATTTTGTTCTCTGTCATATCCCCAGTCAGTCATCTCTTCTCCAAACTGAACAGCCCTAACTTCCTTAGCCTTTCTTCATAGGGCAGCCATTCCATGCCCCTTATTATTTTGGTCACCCTTCTCTGTACTTTCTCCAATGCAACTATATCTTTATTGAGATGTGGCAACCAGAATTGCACACAGTATTCAAGTTGCAGTCTCACCATGGAGTGATACAAAGGCATTATGACATCCATCATTTTATTTGCCATTCCCTTCCTAATAATTCCTAAAATTGTTTGCTTTTTTGATTTCCACAGTACACTGAGCTGACGATTTCAGTGTATTATCCTATATGACACCTAGATCTCTTTCCTGGGTGGTAACTCGAAAGATAGAACCTAACATTGTATAACTACAGCATGGGTTATTTTTCCCCATATGCTTCACTTTGCACTTGTCCACATTAAATTTCATCTGCCAATTGGAAGCCCAATCTTCCATTTTTGCAAGGTCTTCCTACAATTTATTACAATCCGCTTGAGATTTAACTACTCTGTATAATTTTTTGTCATCCACAAATTTCATCACCTCACTCATCATACCCCTTTCCAGATCATTTATAAATATATTAAAAAGCATCGGTCCAAGTAGAGATCCCTGAGGCACTGCACTGTTTACCTTTTTCCACTGTGAACACACCATTTAATCCTACTCTCTGTTTCCTGTCTTTTAACCAGCTTGCAATCTAGAAAAGGACATCGCCCCCTACCCATGATTTTTTTAGTTTTCTTAGGAGCCTCTCATGCGGGACTTGTCAAACGCCTTCTGAAAATCCAAATACACCACATCTACTGGTTCACCTTTGTCCATATGTTTATTCACCCCTTCAAAAAATGTAGATTTGTGAGGCAAGACTTCCCTTGGAAAAACCCATCCCATTAAACCTTGTCTATCTAAATGTTTTGTGATTTTATTCTTTATAACAGTTTCCATGATTTTTCTCAGCACGGAAGTCAGGCTTGCCAGTCTATAGTTTCCCAGATCACCCTGGAACATTTTTTAAATATGGGGGTTACAGTGACCATCTTCCAATCTTCAGGTACAACGGATGATTTCAAATTGAAATAGGTCTGAAATTTCATTTTTTGAGTTCTTTCAGAACCCTAGGATGTATAATATTCGGTCCAGGTGTTTTACTACTCTTCAGTTTGTCAATCTGGCCTACAACATCTTTCAGGTTCATCGTGATTTGGTTCAGTTCTTCTGAATCATCACCCTTGAAAACTACCTGTGGAACGGGTATCTCCCCAACATCCTCTTCAGTAGACACCAAAGCAAAGAATTTGTTTAAACTTTCTGTGATGGCCTTATCTTCTCTAAGTGCCCCTTTAACCCCTCGAACATCTAACAGTCCATCTGACTTCCTCGCAGGCTTTCTGCTTCAGATATATTTTTAAAAGTTTTTATTATGAGTTTTTTGCCTCTACAGCCAACTTCTTTTCAAATTCTCTCTTAGCTTGTCTTAACAATTTCTTACATTTAACTTGCCAATGCTTATACTATTTTCTTCTGATGGATCCAATTTTTGAATGACAATCTTTTGGCTAAAATATCTGGCCAGCCTTTGAATATGGCTGGTTAAGTTTAAAGTTTTCCAGCCTTGGGTGTGGCCAGATAACTAACTACTTAACTGCATATCTTCAAAAAATATCTGGTTAGGTGGCACTTCTTTGCAAGGAAAAAAAAAAAACGTGTGACCTTCCTGCCCCAATTCCCGCCCTATTACCACAAATCAAATCCTCGCCCCCCCCCCCAACCACTCCAAATTAAAAAAATGAAGCAAAATCCAGCCCTCCCTACTAAATATTTTAAAAACATATACTGCCTCCTTGCCACCCATACACCTTCCCAAAGCACTTCCCTCCCCCAAAGAAGTACCTGAATTGTGGCCCTGGTAGCATATGCTATCTGTGTAACTGTTTAGCATTGGACTTTGAGTTATCCATCTAAATGGCTTGAAATATTGGGAATATCATATCTGAATTCAATAAAAATCAAAGTTGAGCTGTGAGTGACCTGAATTTATTTATTTATTTATTTTATTTATTTATTATTTTTATTATACCGAGTTTCATGATATGAATCACATCAACCCGGTTTACAATTAACAATGTGAATAACTGCAGAGAGTAACATGGTAGAAACATTTCCCAATTCGACATCAAATATAATAAGAAACTTAACAAATAAAAACATTGTAACAATATTTAGGATGTGAGGAAGTTACAAAAAACAAGGAAAAATAACTAGGATCTGAAAGGGGAGGAAATTAAAGAAAGAATATTAACATTTTAGCCAACTGTATCAATTAATAAATATGTATAAAATTATAAAATATAGATGGGTAGGAAAAATTTATCCAAGTTGTACTCGCTTGTTTTTAATGATCAAACTTGCCCCTTTATGTTTCAGCCTGGGTTTGAATTTCATCTGAATTGGTTCATAGGCATTGAAATGGGATTGGCCACATGGGCCCTGGTCCATCTACATTTTCTGGCAGCTCTCTTCAGCACTGTCCTGAACAGCTGATCATCTGATGCTGGCGCTTGCATGGCTTTCTGTACTAGCACCCTGATCTTGTCCAGGTCTTGGAAGGTCAGCATGAAAGTACAGAAAGCTGCATGGTCACAGCATCAGCTGATTAGCTCTTCAGGATAGTGCAGGAGAGAGCCTGTACAGCAGTAGAACAAGGTTTAAGGGGATTAGCTTGGTGGAGGTAGGCAGGCTTGCTGGAGGGGATAGGGGTGCTGGAAGCAGGCAAGCTGGGTTGCTGTGGAGGAGGGGTGAAGGTGGCAGGCAGTCTGGATTGCTGCAGGGGGACTGGCTGACTATGGGGACTAGTTTATATGCTGATTGGGCACAGTCAGGTTGGCTGGGGATGGACTGATTGGGAGGGTAGGCTGGCTTTTTGGAGGTGGCAGGCTGATTGGTTGGGAGTATTGGGTAACTGGAAGTCAGGCTTGCAAGCTGGTGGGGACAGGGAGATGGGCTGGCTATGTGTCAGAAATGGGACATGCAGGATAGGGTGAAAGAGAAAGAGGAGAGAAAGGGGTGGGAATGTGACAGGGAGCAGGAACAGAGTAAGTGTAGGCACATCGACATCCCTCTCCCCAATTAGAATTTCTCCTTCTTCCTGGATTCTGGCCCCTAGATCCTGGAATTCTTTTCATAGAAACATAGAAATGATGGCAGAAGAAGACCATCCAGTCTGTCCAGCAAGCTTTTCTATGATCTATGATCTTCCACATCAACTATTTTTATCTTTATTAAAATTTATGAATCACCAAAAGTCAAAATTGCTAATACAGTTACATAATAGTCATATCTTATGGGCACTTCCTCTCTTCTCTCCATTTCCAGCCCTCTCTCCTTTCCTCATCCCTGATGTGAGCACTTTTTCATGGGGTAATATTCAAAGCAAAACTACCCATGCATTTTGCTTTGATTATTTTAGCAAACTCTTAGGATAAAAACTACCAGCAAGGTTTGCAGAAATGCATCCACTTTGACTGTTTACCTCTATATGATTTGCGTAAAGAATGAAAGAATGCAATTGTGCAATCATATAGTAAGAAGTCAGTGGCGGGAGCTGGGGAGGATGGAGGAGAAAGCTGGGTGGACAAAGCTTGGTCAATTTTCTTTGCTGCCCCTGGATTTACCCTTCCCTAATTTGAAGGAGAGTCATTTATTACTTCAACATAGTAGTGATGGAGAAAAAGACAGTATCTGAATTCAAGAACGGATGAGATAAGCAGAAGGGATCCCTGAGGGAGTAAAAGGGATTGTAGAGACAGTCGTGGATAGACAGATAGGCCCATATGGTCTCTCTCTGCTTTCTCTTTTCCCTGTTCCTATGATTAATTATATAATAATTTTTATATTCTGGGTAGATGGTAATCACTGAAATTTCCACTATACTTCATTCTCATCGAGCCTGTTTCCTCCCATTCAGTGTGTTCTGAAAAATGCTTAGATAATTGATATTGAAAGAGGATTCTGTTATAATAGGGCAGTCACTGGCTTTGATTCAATGAAGATTCTCAACAACTGAAGTATGAGTTCTATACTAACTGGGTCTGTGATTTTAATCCATGAAATATTCACCTAAATGCCAGCAGAATGCTTGCATGCACACACTGTGTTGACACTGTAAAAATAGAATGCTCAGAGCCACCTAAATCACGAGCCAGAAGAATGTCTCAGTGGTGACTGCAGGAACGGTCTTCATTTCATAGGCTGCATCCACATTATAAACTCAATACTCTACAATAGCAACAGTAATCTTGACCTTTAATGAACAAAAGACATCAGAAACTCTAGTCTGCATGGGCACAGTGCTGTCCACTGTTGAACACGCCAAATAAAGCCTTTGTCTACTTTAACTCAGTTGTGCAGTCTAAAAAGAGATGAATAGTATTAGCAAATCAATGCATTGTAGCTCTTGAGAGAAGGATGCTGATGAAAGCAAGCTGTTCAGTCCCAAATGCCACATAGAGATCTTCTATTCAGGATACCCACAAGTTTTGTTTTTTTTGTCAAAAGGACTCTTAGCTTCTGTTTCATTTAAATGTTTTGGTTATCCTGAGAACTGAACCCAAACTGCAGGATCAGATTGTAAGTTACTATTCTTGCCTTGTACAGCAGATACTGCACATAGTAACATCTCACCTGACGCTCCACTTTGAACGTCCAGTGAAATTGTCAAGTATTGGTAATCTTGCATCCTTTACTAGCCCTGCCGTAAATCCTGAGGGGCAGAGGTATAGAGCTACGCTACTTGTCACATACTGACAATTATGCTCAGCAACCTAAAAAGTTCAGGTCAGTCAATTGAACCTGTGGCATTTGTTTTCTATTTGAACCATTCATTTATTTTTAGTGATTTATATATGTTCGTATTCACCTCCATTAGAAAAATTTGGATGCATATGGCTGCTTTCACCAAACTGTATTATTTTCTTTTTGTCTTATTTTTCATTTAAGTACAAGCTCAGACTCCAGGGCATGATTCTAGGCTTATGTTTTCTCCTAATCAATTATGTATCCTCGCAGAGTTAGCCCTGTGAAATGAATGGCAGCACACCTATTTCTATTGTTCACAGGGCATTGTTATTTTTATGGCCATCAGCGGTGGCACCAACTGTGCCCTCGTGTCGTTTTTGTTGTATTGCATTCCAGTCATCCCAGAGCAGGAGGAATGAGAAGGAACAGACTGCACCAGAAAAAGAGCACCAAGAAATAGGGATTCTGAAGCAATATGGTTAAGCAGGGCCTATTTCTAACATGATAAATCAGTGGGGCCCATGCAAAACTTTCAAAACTGAAAATTTACTCTTGGTGGGAGCTGAACTCATAAAGAAGAGAAATATTAGAAAAATTAAGCTTACAGCTCTAGGACTGGTTGAAAATGTTTGTCTTTCCTGGATATTGATGAATGAAAGCCATATATATATATTCTCACTGTAAAAAAAAAGTCTGATAGAAGGATGTGTGTGTTTAATAAAACACTTGTTTGAAGAATAAATTGCAATTAATTTGAATCTGAAATTGTCAAAGTGCACATTAAACCTGTCCCCTGGCAGTACATGTTTACTCATTAGCATCTTTTATTGACCTTTTTGGCTGAAAATATTTTTCCTTTTTAATGCCGCTTCTGCTGAGTATGGTAGAGTGATGAGCTCATGGCTGTATCAGCACTTGTTTTAGCACAGGCAGGACAGTTTTTGGCAGGCTGAGCCTGATCAATTATCAGTGTTGTCTAAATGTGATGTGCCTATAATATTCTGCTCCTTTTCTTTTCAGGTTTGGTCTTGGAGCTTCGGCAAAAGTGAATACATTAGTATTTGGGAATAAAAAGAACCTAAAATCCCCCCTTAAAACATAAGTAGCAATTGATTTTTCTAACTTCTCTTCAGCCAGATGACTGGAAAATATTCAATTATTTGGCATTTCTCCTGTGCATTAATGTGTGCGTACATTCTGATTGGTTGTACTTACTTGTAGGCCACAGCTCTGTTGTATATTAATATTTCCCTTTTTGACTTTGTGATAGTGTTACAGAGGAGTTCTTCTAGTATTTTGTATTCATAGCTGTTAACTATTTTTTATTTGGGAGAGGGCAATCAACAAAGTACTTTCTATTGGTAAAATAGCATTTTATCTGTGGAAATTACAGCTTTGAATATTGCTGAACCAGCCTGCCCGCAAAAGTGCTTCCACTGTTCAACAATGCAGGCCAGGAAGCAGGGAGAGGGTAGGCTAGTGAAGTATGTGCATAGTTTTGTATAATTAAAACCACGTGGGCCGGATTTTAAAAATGTTACGCGTGTAAATCCTATTTTCAAAAGGCCCAGCGACGAGCGTAAAGCCCCGGGACGCGTGTAGTCCCGGGGCTTTAATAAAGGGGTGAGAAGGCAATGGGGCATGGGCGGGGCGGGACAGTCCGGGGGTGGGGCGGGGATACAGACTCCAGGCACAGCGGCCATTTGCTGCTGTGCTTGGGTTCGCGCGCTGGCAGTTGGCCGGTGCGCGCAATTTGTGCCTGCCCAGAGGCAGGCTCAAAAGGTAAATTAAAAATTTTGGGGGGTTAGAGTAGGGCTAGGGGGAGGAAAGGTTAGGGGAAGGGGGTGGGAAGGTCAGGTTAGGGGGAGGGAATGGGGGAAGGCAGCGCGGCTTGGTGCGCGCAAGCTGCATAATTGTGCACCCCCTTGAGCGAGCCGACCCCCGATTTTATAACATGCCTACATATGCATGCACCGGGTAGCGCACACACACATGTAGGCCACGCGCGCTTCTTTTAAAATCTACCCGTGTGTTGTTTCTCATGGTAAAATATGCAATTTTTCCCCAGGGCAATAATCAAAGCCTTAGCCTGTGCAGACGTTTTCTTTGATTATTAGTGCAAATCCCTCGGGTAGAAGCACCTGCAAGGGTTGCGTCAACATAGGCATTTGATTATCGCCCCCAGAGGCCTGGATTTTTAAAAATTTACACGTGTAAATCCCGGCCTTACATGTGCCAGGCCTATTTTAAAAGGCCCGATCATACGTGTAAATCCCCGGGATGCGCGTATGTCCCGGGGCATCGGGGGAGTGGACAGGGCAGTCCTCTGGCAGGGTGGGGCGGGGCTAGAGGCCCTCGGCACAGCAGCCATTGCCGCAGTGCCGGGGGAATCGCATGCCAGCAGGGTGCTGGCGCACGCTATTTGTGCCTGCCTCTAGGCAGGTGCAACAGGTAAAATAAAAATTTGGGGCGGGGGGGGGGTTAGGTTAGGGATAGGGTGGCGGGAAGGCTAGGGGAAGGGGTAGGAAGGTCAGGCTAGGGGATAGGGAATGTGGGAAGGGCGTGTGCGTTGGCGTGTGCAAGTTGCACAATTGTGCACCCCCTTGCGCGCACTGACCCCCAATTTTATAACATACGCGCATCCATGTGTGCGCTCTGGGTAGCACGCACAACTTTATAAAATCTACTCCAAAGTGTATCAATGCAATTTTTTTCATTTTCTTCCTCTCAGGTCTCAGGTATTCAAAAGAAAGAGTATAGAGTGTCTTAGGAAAAAAAAAATCTCAGATTTTTATTGATATCTGGTTTTTTTTATTTTTATTTTTATTCCATGTCAGTCATTAAGGACGGATAACAGAATAAATAGAATATTAGTTAATCATATCCAGTGTTTTGACAGTACTGCAGCACAGTCTCTCCAAACACACCTTTAGAAGCATGACAAAAAAAAAAGAGGCATATAAGGGTGTCGGGGTGAATGGGAATGGGCAATCATAAAACAAAATGAAAAATGTAAAAAAAAAACAAAACAAAACAAAACAAAACAATGACAAAAAAAATGTCCTACCCTTTCTTTAACCTCCAACGGTTAGAGTGATGTTCTCACTGCCAGCGATTCTATTTCTAGAACTGAGAAAGTCAATGGTTTCAGAAGAGCTTGATGCAGATTGAATCACTATAATTTCATATGATTATGATTGCTGTAGGCTAATAAAGGCTTCAGTGCTCTATTAGCAGCTGCTAGCACAGATGTATTGTGCAAGCCAGAGCTTTTCCATTGCTTTGCGTGGTTCTGCAAATAAAGGTTATGTATGGCTTGAGGAAGTTTGAATAATAAAAATATATATGTATAAGTATACAATTATACATGAAAACAAAACTTTGGACAAAAACCCAAAACTGAATTATATAATTATGTCTGTGATTATCTGCTGGATGTTCTTTAAAATCTCCTCTCATTATACACCCTTTGTATGAAAATGCCAAAAAGGATCTGAATGTTGTCTATTTTTTCAGTAAAACTTAATTAGACAGTGCCTGGAAAACCAGACAGTGAATGGCCTGTAAGAGTCTACCCACTGAAAAATGTTCAAAAGCCCAGTGTTAACAATACCATTATCTTCAGATCCTATTGGCTAGTAAGAATTTGCATTTCTCACTTTTAAAACAACATATTGACCTAGTTATAAGCACGTCTGGTAGCTTATTCCAAACTCCTAGTACTTTTTAAATGATGTTCCTTGTTAGGATTGTTTAAAAGAGTTTATCCTTGACCTGTCCACTGTGACTCCTAGGTTTTAAAAATGTTGGGGCTGATATTCAGCCGTGGAGTGGCTAGTTAGTTAGACGGATATAGCTTTCCGGCTAACTTAATGGGGATATTCAGCGGTGTGGCCATGCTGCTGAATATACCTGACTATCTTAAAGTTAGCCAGATAAGTATATCCGGCTAACTTTAGGACAGCCCTATAGTGCGACCAGAATTAGCTGTATTGGTTAAGCGGCTAACTCCAACATTTGGAGTTAGCTGCATAATGTATGCGGCTAACTGACCCACCCCAAAATGCCTCACACCCACCCCTGGACCGCTCCTGAATTATGCTGCTAAATTCTAGCTGCGTATAGCTTCAAATATTGCCTGAACATACAGACATTGGTTTTATAATGCGCTGTAGTAACATTTAGTATCTTTTCATGATAGCTACTTCCACACCTTCCCTTGTTCACAGTACTTCTGCTTGTCACTTGTCAGCAGGCAGGCAGTGTTAAAACATTTTATGCCACACTCCCCCTAGGGCATATGTACTTCCTTCCTCCATCTGTGCTACCTTATCTAAAAAGCAAATCTACATGGTCAGAAACATCAGCATCTCCAATAAAAAGCATTCCAACCGCCAAGAATTAAAGTAGAAGAAGTGATGTTCTGCAAACATGGATTTATTTTTTAAACTTTCTCTCTGGATATTAACTAAATACAATGAGGCCGATATTCAGAATCCACAACAACAAAAAAAATAGATTAGTTAGGGTGAGTTTAGAGGTCAGGGTGGAGAGGGGAAAAGGGAGGAAGGTTAGAGGGATAGTGAACTGGGCAAAGGCCCAATCGCGTCACCGTGTTTTTTTTAACAAACGGGGGGTCCCCTTGCACACGCAAGGGGAGGGGGTCCCCTTGCACGAGCAAGTCGGCACCTGCACACACATGCACATGCCAGTATAAAATCGGGCACGCATATGTGCGAGGGTAACTAATTTTATAACATGCACACGGTGATGCGCCCATGTTATAAAATCAGCGTGTCCATTAAAAATTTACCCTAATGTCTGTCTGTTCTGTCTATTACTTTTGGAATCTCATAGATCAACTCGGTCCTATGGGCTCCTCCAGCCAGTTCGGTTTTCAGGATATCCCCTAATAAATATGCATGAGATTTATTTGCATGTGTATCCAAATATTTCTC
Source organism: Rhinatrema bivittatum (assembly GCF_901001135.1). Classification (NCBI taxonomy): domain Eukaryota; kingdom Metazoa; phylum Chordata; class Amphibia; order Gymnophiona; family Rhinatrematidae; genus Rhinatrema; species Rhinatrema bivittatum. The sequence continues at coordinate 345,311,809 of NC_042620.1, read as the reverse complement.
ATACATATTCATTAGGGAAATCCTGAAAACACAACTGTCTTTGAGGGGGCCTATAGGACCGGGTTGAGCACCCCTGTCCTAGATGAATATATTTGAGGTCTTTTTGCTATGTGGTTTTGAAGTCGCTACAGAATAATCTACATTAGTGTAAGACTGAGTGTCGTGAGTGGGTAAAGGGCTGTCCTAGAAGTGTTTTGGTTGTGTGGATAGATGTATTGTTGAGCTCTGAAGACATTGGCAATGTTTATTTCTTCTCTACCAAACTTCCTTGGGCTACATATTTCTCTCTGCATCCTGTTGGTACATCTGAGGAAAGTAATTTTTGGTATCAAAAGCTCATCTATGGATGGATAATTCTTTTTTTAAATAATTTATTTTTTAAGCCCCAAGGAAGAAGTTACACTTATACTAACGTTCTAGTCAATATACACTTGCAGTCTGTACATTTTCATCAATGCTCTCAATGTCGTTGGGTTTGCATTGTTTGGGGAGAAGTGGAAGTCGAGATAAGCATGCAGAGGATTATTTCCAGAGCCAGTTAACAGGGTAAATAGGTGTTTTTATTTATTTAAAAGTTTTTATTATACCGCATCTTGGGGTAGGAGTCTATCCATCTAGGCAGTTTACGATAAAACATACACAGTATCGTAACATACATCATTAAAATACATCACATTTACATTAAAATTGTTAATTTGTGCAAGCAATATAAGGTTCAGCATAGAGAGTTTGTTATTGTAAACACGTGTAAAAAGGTAGGTTTTTTAGTATTTTCTTAAATTCTGTATGATTTGCTGTTAAACGGATATATTCTGGAAGTGAGTTCCAAAGAGTTGGACCAGCAACTGAAAAAGCTCGTTTTCCGGTTAATGCTAAGCTAACAGTTCTTACTGAGGGAATTTCCAGTATGCATTTATCTAAGAAACGGCGCTGTCTGGTGGTTCTGTATATTCTGAGTAATGGAACACAACCAAATTGAGTTGGAGTTATATAGTAAATTGTGAATAGACAGAATTTTATATGTTGTGCGGTACGGTATTGGAAGCCAATGTAAATGCTGTAATATAGGTGTAATGTGCGTGGTGCATTACATAACATTCATGCTGTGGCATTTTGTACGAGTTGTAATGGTTGTACTGTAGATAGTTCAAGATATAGGGAATTGCAGTAATCTAGGGTTGTGAGAATCAGAGCTTGTGTAACTAATAGAAAGTCGTATGGTAGTAGTAACGGCTTGAGTTTTTTTAATATATGAATTTTGACCTGGTTCGATAGCCCTGTTGGAGAGTTGTCCCCCTCAGAGTGACTATGAGAGGGCTTTCACAGCATGCGCACATTTAGCCACAGTGAAAAGAGGCTGGAAGAGTAAGGAGCGCATGAACATTTGGATTTTCAAATAGAGACATTCTGTTTTGCCCCTAATTGATCGCATGCAGAAATAACATGTATTTTGTTGGAAATATTAAAAATTGCCTATCATGTACACGCGCACAAAGTGCCTCCATAACCTTGCAACACCGTGGGCTATTTAAAAATTGCCCTCAAAGTGCACATATTCTATATTTTAAATGCACCTTTTATTTATTCATTTTCTTATTAGTTACCTAAAGTGACTAGTGTAACATATAATGATAGCGTTACATTCATTCTGGGATCAGTTAATTCTTTAAAATTTAACAGATGCTAAACAGATGAAACATATTTCGGATGACACTTTTAATTAGTTCAACTGATGTGCACCTTCATGTTTGAAAGAAGGTACATTTTACATTTACATAATAAGGAGAAATTTTAATCCTGCAGGCTTAAAAAGGTTAAAATGCTCCTGGCAGTTGTCTAGCTCTCAAATGTTATTTATGCTTTGGATAAGCTACGAGACCCGATGCAGTTGTCCTCATTCGTTCAGTTAACTGCATTAGCACAAGTCCACGCGACTCAGCCTACCTGTATCTGGTGAGCAGTATCATGCAAGTAAAGGACTTTCTTCTTTTCATTTTTCAAGGACTTTGTTCTAAGATCTTTATTTATTGACACTGATCAACCTTTCTGTTATTTAGTGTTTTTTATACGTCTCTATTTGTCTAATATTAAAGCCTTTCAGTGTTGCAACACATTTGCCTCTGCTTTTTCTTTACCATTTTATATGTAATATTGTATAGAATTACTGGTTTATTGTTTGGTTGTTCCCCTGCAATTCTTCTTTGGCCTTTATTTCTGTTGCCATCATCAGCATCTTATTATCATAAAGAGGCTGATATACTAAAGGGAGTAAAACTTTGTGCTAAAATAGTGAGGAATGTGCATTATTTGCAATCGTGCACACTATTTGGTGAAGTAGAGCTATAGTAACAGAACGTGAGGCCATCTGCAAAGTTTTACTCCTTCACAAATAGTAGAATTTTGCATATACTGTACTATACTCAAAATGTTATATAAATCAATAGCTAATGATCTGCAGTGATGCAGAATCATGCACAGCGGCTTATTAACTATTCCAAGATCGATAAACTATACATGAAATTCCCTATAGAGGCCACATTTTGCTAAAAACAAGAATTATACCTTCATAAGGGGTAGTTATATTTTCTTGTGAAATTTTTGGTAGCAAAATTTAATGTGCTTTTTTTTCTACATGGCTCATTTGCAGGTGTAGAAAAATTGTAAATTAAATTCCTGATAGTATGTGAAAAGTCATGCACCAGTGCATAGCCCTCAAAGCTAGCAGACAGAGCCTGTATGGTGATTTCTATGTTCTTCAATGTCCATAAATGATTATATCTGAATGTTACTTGCCTTGGGCTACTAATGAAATGGCATGAGTTAAAGATAGATAAATGTAAAAAAAATAAAAATAACCTTTCAAACAATACATATACTACAGAACATAAGAATGCATAAAGCAACTTAAAAACTTATCAACACATTTACAAAGCAGATACATTCTTAACTGGAAAACCTGCTACCAAGCCTTCCTCCTATTCTATATGCTAGCCTTACCCCAAAATCCTGGTATACCAATCATATTATCTCTTACAGTGGTACTTTACTTTTGTATACTGCTTTATAGTTTTAAAAATTGTTTTATGAATTTATTAAATAAATATTAATTATTCGCATAAGAGGGGAAATATTTGAACTAATAGTGGAGATTCTCAGTTCATAAGAACATAAAAACATAATAAAAAAACAAAAGGAAACAAAAAGAAAACCTCACAAATGCAGTTGTACCCAAGACTCCACAGATTTTTTAATCAGGTTAAATAACTTCATGAACCTACCACCTGACACCATCCTTGTAACAGTAGAGGTTGAATAACTATACAGCAATATTCTCCATGCATGTGGCACAGTGGTATATTGCATGTTTCAGATACATACCCTGGACCATCAATACACACCTGAAAGTATTAAAGAATTAATTAAAATCATCCTAATCCACTGCTACTTCATCTTCAATGATATTTGTCTGCAGATCATGGGAACTGCTACTGGCATCAGGATAGCACAAGGTATGATAATCTTTTTATGAAAGAATTGGAAAATAAATTCTGGAAAGGATTCCAGACCAGAGCTGTTTTATATTACTGGTAATATTGACATTTATATGACTTGGGCTGAAGGGGAAAAAATAGTTTTACAATACTTAAATACATTCCATCCTTTAGACAGATTAAAAATAAACTACAGAAAGATTTAACTTTTTGGATACTACAGTCTTAGTTGACAATGGCCAGAAACCTAGCCAATAAATGCAGCTGCCTTCATAGCTCCAGTTTCTACCTCTCATATGAAAAGCCCATTATATACAGCCAACCCATACAGCAGTGATGATTTGACCCAGAACCTTTTATTGCTGACTTTGAACCTTTGAAGTATGCTTTCTCTTCCCCACTGGAGCAGGAGTGGAAGGTGGAGACTGCCGCTGGCCTCAACTTGCTATCTTAGGCCTGGATTTTCTAAGGTAACCTTAGAAAATCTGGCGGTAACTGGGGGGGGGGGGGGGGGGGGCAAAGCAGGGAGCAGGTCTGCTAAAGCCGGCAGCCATCGCACCACTGTAGTGTGCTGGCTGCCAGCTTTCGCACCAAATAACTACACCATAAAAGGTGTAGTTATTCAGCACAAAACTGGAGGCAATAAGGATCCTTACCTTTCGCCGCCAGCGATGTGTCCGCCCCGGTGCCACCCCGACTCCTCCTCTTCCGGGGCTGACTCCGCCCCCATTTAGTGATCACACGCGAAAAGGGACTTTTCGCGTGCATTCGCTTTTGAAAATGACCCCCTTAAATTGCCTCTGCCATATTATACCACCATATATGTTCTCACCCAGAAACAGGGTTAAAACACTTCACAGTACTAACTGAATCTTTAAAATATCCTAAAAACATTTCCAAGAAAACTGCATGTTCACTGTAACCTCCTACGGAAAACTTACTGCTAAACAAACAGATAGGGAAAATGAAAGAGCAGGTAGACCTTGGGGTAATATATACCCAGAACTAAAAAAAAAAAAAATAAGAAAAATCATCATATAGCCATTGAAGGATGAATCACTGAAAGAAATATTCTGTGCACTTCCAGTTCTAGTTTTCCTGCAGCTACCTAATCTGAAACAAAAACTGAAGAGAGGCAATCTTCAAACAAATTCAACAAGAAAAATGGTAGGAAACTCTTCAAAACGTTAGTGATTAACTTACTCCGCAGTTAATCAAACAGCACAAGTATGTAAATTTAGGAGGCATCAAACAGTCCCTGGTACAAGTCTCCTGATGAAATTCACGATTAAAAATTTTTAATGACATAATTAAAGACTGGCATATGATGACAAGGGATAGAGTGCTTCATCGGGAAAACGTTATACTGATGAAAATCCATGTTTGATACCTCCTAAAATTATCTACTTGTGTTGTTTGATTAAATGCGTAGTAAGTTATTCACTCAGGTTTTGTTGTTATTATTGATATTAATATGTAGTGCATGCTTGTTTTTTGTTTTTCATGCTTCTGCAAAGCATGCTCTGCAAAGCATGATAACATCATAAATATGAACAAGGTAACACTTCTGTAGAGACACATTTTTCAAGGCCAGACTATTCTATTAATAACCTAAAAAGGAAGGCCCGCTGGTGCGCAGGGATTTACGCCTCCCTCCGGGAGGCGTAAATCCCCCGACAAAGGTAAGGGGGGGGTTTAGATAGGGCCGGGCGGGTGGGTTAGGTAGGGGAAGGGAGGGGAAGGTGAGGGGAGGGCAAAGGAAAGTTCCCTCCGAGGCCGCTCCGATTTCGGAGCGGCCTTGGAGGGAACGGGGGTAGGCTGCGCGGCTTGGCTCCAGGCGCAAACAAAAGTACGCTGGATTTTAGTAGATACGCGCGGAGCCGCGCGTATCCGCTAAAATCCTGGATCGGCGCGCGCAAGGCTATCGATTTCGTATAGCCGGCGCGCGCCGAGCCACGCTGCCAACCCCCGTTCCCTCCAAGGCCGCTCCGAAATCGGAGCGGCCTCGGAGGGAACTTTCTTTTGCCCTCCCCTCACCTTCCCCTCCCTTCCCCTACCTAACCCACCCGCACGGCCCTGTCTAAACCCCCCCCTTACCTTTGTTGGGGGATTTACGCCTCCCAGAGGGAGACGTAAATCCCCGCGCGCCAGCGGGCCGCTAGCGCGCCGGGACGCGATCTGGGGGCGGGTCCGGAGGGCGCGGCCATGCCCCCGGGCCGCCCCGGGCCGTAGCCATGCCCCCGGGCCCGCCCCCGGAACGCTCCCGACACGCCCCGAAAATGCCGCGCGATTCGGACCCGCCCCCCGACACACCCCCTCCGAAAACCCCGGGACTTACGCGAGTCCCGGGGCTCTGCGCGCACCGGTAGGCCTATGTAAAATAGGCTTACTGGCGCGCAGGGCCCTGCTCGCGTAAATCCGCCCGGTTTTGGGCGGATTTACGCGAGCAGGGCTCTGAAAATCCGCCCCTCAGTGAACTTAATAGCAGGTAATGGACTTCTCCTCCAAGAACTTATCCAATCCTTTTTTAAACACAGCTATACTAACTGCACTAACCACATTCTCTGGCAACAAATTCCAGAGTTTAATTGTGCATTGAGTAAAAAAGAACTTTCTCCGATTAGTTTTAAATGTGCCCCATGCTAACTTCATGGAGTGCCCCCTAGTCTTTCTACTATCCGAAAGAGTAAATAACCGATTCACATCTACCCGTTCTAGACCTCTCATAATTTTGAACACCTCTATCATATCCCCCCTCAGTCGTCTCTTCTCCAAGCTGAAAAGTCCTAACCTCTTTAGTCTTTCCTCATAGGGGAGTTGTTCCATTCCCCTTATCATTTTGGTAGCCCTTCTCTGTAAGAGACTTTTGTTTATTTACTTGATGGAAAAATGTACAGTTCAACAACATAACAGGATAGATAAATTTGAAGAAACTTGGTCTGTATTTCAAACTTGGAATGAAGAAAAGAGTGCCACATTTCTTTTGGACTGGGAGGGTGGGTGGTGGTGAGGGTCTCTGAAGGCTACTTTGTGTAATAAGTTTGTTGAATAAGTTTGTCATTTTGTCAATGGGAAAATTTTTTGCTTTGAATAAAATTTTAATTAAAAAAAAAAAAAAGGAACTTCAAAACTACCCAAGAACATAAAACATATAAATTAAAATGATAAAACATTTTGAACAAACACCAGGGTTTGATACATAAAAGTCCCCCCCCCCTTCCCCCCAATTCTGTGTCTATGGGGAAAAAGCATAGTTAATAAGGCCCAGAATGACTCAATAGGGATATTGGTTTCCTCCACCAATATACATACAGGGTCATTTTTAAAGGAAAATGTAACTGTAACATCATGTTGTAGCAGTTTTCAAAAGCTCATTTACCATTGTTACGTGCATGAAGCAAACGTAAAAGCTATTGAAAATGCAATAGCATATATTGTAACAATTTTCAATAGGTTTTACCCATCATAACTGCATTTAACATGGGTAAATGGGTTTTTGAAAATTGCTACAATAGTATTTTACATTTACATTTTCCTTTGAAAATTACCCAGAATGTCTCTTCTCCCATTCTCTGTCTATAGGAAAATACATTTATGAATCTGGTCTATAGTCCTAAAGCAGTAAAACCTGCTGTTTGTATCACTCAGTTTTCTCACCTACCTGTAAACATATCACTCCCCTCTATCCTTTGATTGGGCAGGCTGGGGTGAGGGAAGGGGAAACAGATATGGTAGTGAGTGGGACTTTAGGGAAGTAGTACTGCTGCTTCAGTGGTCCAAGAAGGGTGGGTAAGCTGCAAGCTGCAGCCATTAGAGATGTGCATTTGTTTTACCTGAATCAGTAAAATGCTACAAATGAGTCTATTTGCAGTTTGTTCTAAACCAAAAATGAGGATTTTTTTTTGGTTTAGTAAATAGTGGGCATTAGCACTAGCTTCACAGCTATATTGTTTATGGTCTAAAACAACTTGGTGCCAGCCAGTTCTGAGAGCAGCACAGTTTTTTAATTGGTAACAGCAGGGCCATAGAGAGCCATTTCTTGTTTCTTTTTAATATAATGTTAGTTTGGTTCGGCAAACAAACTGGAAAGGAATCAATAGAACCAGGGGTCGTGAAATGAAACTCCAGGGAGGATGACTTAGAACCAATGTCAGGAGATATTTCTTCACGGAGAGGGTGGTAAATGCCTGGAATGCCCTTCCGGAGGAGGTGGTGAAGACAAAAACAGTGAAGCAATTCACACTGTGGATCCCTAAAGGATGGAAATGAAGAAAAAAGTACACGGGGGTAACTGGGGGTAAGTTGCTGGTGTGGCAAATAAGCCTTGATACTATTAATGCAACTCCATCATTGCTCTCTGCTTCAACAGCAGTGGGAAAAGGGGAATTGGATTCAGACAGCAACCAACAAAGGCCCCAACTTTTACAGTTTGGGGAACAAATAAACATGGGGGTAACATGATGATGCAGCTTTTACTGCACTTAATCATGAAGCCTGATACTTTTGATGCAGCTCCAACATTGCTCTTTGATTCCACGGCAAGGGTTAAGAGAAATTGGATTCAAGCAGCATCCGAGGGCCCTGACTTTTACAGTCTGGGAAACTGATAAGTATGGGGGTAACCTGCACAATGCAGCAGATACTGGCATAAGCATAAGCTTGCGGGGCAAACTGGGTGGATCATTTGGTCCTTTTCTGCCATCATTTCTATGTTTCTATGTAAACTTAACTGAAATAAATATTAAATGAAACAAATCCCGAAAAGAAATTCCTCAAAACAAATAAACAAAACCTAAGAAAAATGTTCCTCCTACACATTCCTAGCAGCTATGGTAATAATCCTAAAAGCAGAAATATACCTAAACAGGGCTTCAAGTGGCCATGGTTATAACACTAACATCAGTGAGCATGGGGTGGCCAGACTAGTTTTGGTGGCCATGTGAATTTTTACAAAACTATATGGTAAAACATTTGAAGGGGCCTGGGTATTAATTTAACTATGGGACTTATAGAACCAAAGAACAAGATGGCATGCCCTAGAATAATATACCAGTATAGTATGTGTATGCCATTACTACTCCAGAAGCATACAAGATAGGGCCAGATTTAAAGGGCAGTGGTAGGAACATGATTGAGGGTCTGAGTAAAGGTTTAGGGGAGAGAGTTGGTGTTGATTTGAGTATGGGGATTAATATACTAATCAACACAAAAGTGGTAGGAAATCAGAAAGGAACACAATTGGATAGACTGAATGGGCCATAACTACATAATTACTGTATATGAGATTGCCATACTGGGTCAGACCAAAGGCCCATGAAGCCAGGTATCCTGTTTCCAACAGCGGCCAATCTAGGTCACAAGTATGTGGTAGGATCCCAAGGGGTAGATAGATTTCTTGCTGCTTATCCCAGGGATAAGAAATGGATTTCTGCAACTCCACCTTAATAATGATTTTTGGATGTTTTCTACAGGGACATGTCCAAACCTTTTTTAATGCAGTTACACTAACAGCTACACTAACAGTTAGAAATGAATTCCAAAGCTTAATTATGCATTGAGTAAAAAAATATTCTCTCATTAGTTTTAAATGTATCACCTAGTGACCTCATTGTGTGTCCCCTAGTCTTTGTACGTTTTGAAAGTGTAAACAACTGATTAATGTTTACTCGTTCCATTCTACTCGTTATTTTATAAACTTCTATCATAACTCCCCTCAGTTGAAGAGACCTAATCTCTAGGGATGTGCAGCAGGGACGAATTTGTCCCATTCGGTATACGTATTCGTTGGGACCCAAATCCGTTGCATCCATTCTCGAGGGACCCCGATCCATTCATTAGTTACATATGTATTCGTTTCCCCCAAAAAACCTCATCCCAACCCTTTAAATTTAATTAACTACAACCCCCCACCCTCCTGACCGCCCTAAGACTTGCTAAAAGTCCCTGGTGGTGCAGTGGAGGTCCTGGAGTGATTTCCTGCACTCGGGCCGTTGGCTGCCGGTTTTCAAATTGGCGCCAATAGCCTTTGCCCTTACTATGTCACAGGGGCTACCGGTGCCATTGGTTGGCCCCTGTCACACGGTAGGATCAATGGACGGCCGGAGCCATCTTATGCTCCTACCATGTGACAGGGGCCGACCAATGGCACCGGTAGCCCCTTACTATGTCACAGGGGCTACCGGTGTCATTGGTCGGCCCCTGTCACATGGTAGGAGCATAAGATGGCTCCGGCCGTCCATTGATCCTACCGTGTGACAGGGGCCGACCAATGGCACCGGTAGCCCCTGTGACATAGTAAGGGCAAAGGCTATTGGCGCCAATTTGAATACCGGCAGCTGACGGCCCGAGTGCAGGAGATCACTCCAGGACCCCTGCTGGACCACCAGGGACTTTTGGCAAGTCCAGCAGGGGTCCTGGAGCGATCTCCTGCCCTCGGGTCGTCGGCTGCCAGTATTCAAAATGGCACTAATAGCCTTTGCCCTTACTATGTCAACCCCCCCCAAGACTTGCCAAAAGTCTCTGGTGGTCCAGCGGGGGTCTTGGAGCTATCTCCTGCACTTGGGCCGTCGGCTGCTGGTATTCAAAATGGTGCCGATAGCCTTTGCCATTACTATGTCACAGGGGCTACCGGTGCCATTGGTGGGCTCCTGTCACATGGTAGGAGCACAAGATGGCGCCGGCTGTCCATTGCCCTACCATGTGACAGGAGCTGACCAATGGCACCGGTAGCCCCTGTGACATAGTAAGGGCAAAGGCTATCTGCGCCATTTTGAATACCGGCAACTGACATCCTGAGTGCAGGAGATCGCTCCAGGACACCCCCTGGACCACCAGGGACATTTGGCAAGTCTTTGGGGGGGGGCAAGAGTGTGGGGGTTTATTCGTTAGTGATACGTTGTATTCATGGGGGTTCATCATATGTTTCATGACCCCCACGAATACAACGAATATGGCATATATGCTGCGGATTGCCAATATGTTGCAAACGAATGCACACCCCTACTAATCTCTTCAGTCTTTCTTCATAGGGGATTGTTCCATTCCCTTTATCATCTTGGTTGCCCTTCTCTGTACTGTTTCTAATTCTGCTATTTCTTGAGATGTGGTGACCAGAACTGCACACAATACTCCAGTTGAGGTTGCACCATGGAGCAATACAGAGGCATTAGGATATTCTGTTTTATTCTCCATTCCTTTCCTAATAATCCCTAGCATTCTATTTGTTTTCTTGGTTGCTGCTGCTCACTGAGCAGAAGATTTGATTTAAATCTGCCATCGTTTATTATGATGTTCTTGTTGAGGAAGCATTAATTTTTAGATAGGTAAATATTGCTTTTTACATCCCTAGTGAAAGTGATGAATGGGACTGGTAGTAAGAAGGATTTTTGTACTTATTTATTATTGATGTATGGACTATTTTCATAGGTAAACTGACAGTATAGAAATGTTTTAAATAAATAAATAAATAAATAAATAAATAGGACCAGCCAGTTTTGGCACAATTAAAAGTACATGAGCTATCATCTGGCATTAGGGATGTGCAGACAAAAAGTGTTCGTTGAATCGTTGATAAGTTTTCGTGGGGTGTCGATTTCGTTCAATATGGACTTATGGAGAATTCCATAAGTTGAGGATCTGTCCATACTTTTCCCGGTTCCCTAAATAAAAATTTAAATCCCCCACCCTCCTTAATCCCCCCCAAGACTTACCAAAACTCCCTGGTGGTCCAGCGGGGAGTCAGGAAGCCATCCCTGCACTCCTTTGCAATTTCCTCATGGCGCCGATAGCTTGTGTCACAGGGGCTGCCCGTGCTATTGGTCAGCCCCTGTCACATGGTCACCGGCGCCATCTTGTGCTCCTACCACATTACAGGTAGGTCATGTGGCAGGAGGTCGCTCCGGGACCCCCGCTGGACCCAACCGGAACTTTTGGCCAGCTTGGGGGGGCCTCCTGACCCTCCCAAGCTGGCCAAAAGTTCCGGTTGGGTCCAACGGGGGTCCCGGAGCGGAGGCGCGGAGGAGCACGTGACGCCGGCGTCACTCCGCTCCGGCGTCACGTGCTACTCCGCTCCGGCGTCACATGCTCCTCCACTCCCGGACCCCCGCTGGACCGAACCGGAACTTTTGGCCAGCTTGGGGGGGTCAGGAGGCCCCCCCAAGCTGGCCAAAAGTTCCTGTTCGGTCCAACAGGGGTCCCGAAGCGACCTCCTGCCACATGACCTACCTGTCACGTGGTAGGAGCACAAGATGGCGCCGGTGACCATGTGACCGGGGCTGACCAATGACACCGGCAGCCCCTGTGACACAGGCTATCGGCGCCATGAGGAAATCGCAAAGGAATGCAGGGATGGCTTCCTGACTCCCCGCTGGACCACCAGTTGGAAGTCGCGATGCGTTGTGCATCAAACCTTTTTTTTCTCTTTTAAAAATATAAGTTGCGTTTTACATATGCGTTCAAAACGAATGCACACCCCTATCCAGCATGAATATTTAATGAATTAATTACTTTGACAACTATTTATATCCCACCAGGCCTAATGTCTTGCTCCTGGAGTGTACAATAAAAACAATCAAGAAATATTTTACATAAAAAACATAAAGGAAATAATATAAAGCATGCATTACAACAAATAAGGTATTCTAAATACCTCACACCAGTGTTTCCAACCCTCTCCCAGAGACACACCTAGCCAGTCAGATTTTCAGAATTGCCACAATGAATATGCATGAGATAGATTTGCATACACTGGATCTCCAATGAATGAAAATCTATCTCATGCATATTCATTAATGGATATTCTGAAAACCTGACTGGTTAGGTATGCCACTAGGAGAGGGTTGGGAAAAATTGCCCCACAAAATATAAGCAGACACTAAAAACATTGCTGACCCTGCACAACATAAGCTATCCAAATGCCTGCAAAAAAAAAAGTAAGCCTTTAACTTTTACCTAGCACAAAGACAATCTTTGTCCTTCCTCAGTTCCAGTGACTGCTTTCATGGGGCGGGGTAAGTTTACCTCTGTACAAACTTTCGATTATTTCTCTCTGTGTTAGAATTGTGACCCAGTTCCCCAAAAGATACCCCCATGCCCCACCTAAACTTGTACTATACCAAGAAAAGGAACTTTTAGATTGGTGTTTCAGACTTGTTTTACTTAGCCTGGAGTACCTAATTGCCCTAGCACCATGACAAGAAAGAATTAAGGAGTTGTGGGAAAAAAACACAGGTTATCCTGGCTGAGAGGAAAAAAACTAGAGCTAAAACAGTTGCTTTTATATCTTTGAGCTACTGTGCACCAAACCCACCCCTAAAGGGTTAGCAGGCAAAAGAAACTAGCTGAAAGGGAGAGAAACACGGAGTCAGCTGACCTCCCAGAAACCTATGGGAGCTGCAGACTTTCAGCACCAATGAAAAATGACAAGGAAAGTGGGTTTTGAAGTTTGAATCCCCCGGGGTAGTTAAGGAGAGATAGAGAGGATGAGCTCTGCTGGAGGGGCAATTTTTCCTGCCGGTAGGAGCTGCAGGACCTGCTCACCAGCTGTTCCAAATGAATCCAGAGAGCGGTGGGGAGTTTCTGCATCTATCCACACATTCGGACTAAATGCTGCACCCTGCCAAGTGGGAAAATGGCAGCTAAATGATCAGAATTTCACATACTACAATGTAGATTTGTGACTTTCTCTGCCTGCTTGAATAAAGAGAGAGCTCTGGGAGAGAGGAAGATAATCCAACTAGCTCTGCCTGGGCTCATAGACATAATGAATCTACTGCATTGCTAAGGCAGGGTGAATATAGCCGGTTATCTTAATGTTAAAGCTAACATTATCTAGCTAAGTTTAGGATAGCTCTTTGGCTCTATCGGATGCCAGCCAGGGCCTGGATTTATCAAAATGCACGAAATACCACATGCGATAGAAAAAGGGGTGTGTTTTTTGGTGATACCTATGTGAAGAGGTAACATAACACAAGTTGTGATAACTTTTTTACACTTTCTGATAAGTGCTAGACCTGTTGTATTTCCTGCATACAACCAATGGGTGGACCATTGTATATTAATATATGTCTCCTTACTAAATGCACATCATTCTGAAAGATCAAACAATGTAAAGATAAATAAATCAAATGGCATTCTAAAGTATCCCAAAAGATCTATAAACTACTGAATAACACATGCGATAAGCTATACATACATAGGACACATAAAACGCCAGATCAAGAAGTGTCTCATTGAACATCATAGCCAGGCTGCACATATTTTTCAAGATCTTTGGTGGACTATTGTGGAACAAGTTTTTGATTCACCACAGGGATGATCTACAAACATTTTTAAATCGCTGGGAAAGTTTTTGGATTTTCAAATTGAACTCTGTACAACCTTTTGGACTCAATAAGAAGATATCATGGTATTCCTTATAATATAATTTTTCTTTATCTATATTATTTTCTCTGTATCTGTTTAGTGTGATTGACAGCTCAGTGTTTTCATGCCTTTTTTACATTTAAAAATGGCATTCTGCAGCGCCGACCAGATCTCAGTCACCAGCAGATCGAATAGTGAACATGAAAAGGAGAAATTTTACAAGTTTATTTATTCAGTAGTTTATAGATCTTTTCGGATACTTCAGAATGAGTCATTTGATGTATTTATTTATTTTTACATTGTTTGACCTTTCAGAATGATGTGCATTTAGTATGGAGACATATAATAATATATACTCCTGAGGAAGGACATAGGTTCCGAAACATTGCAATGTCGAGGTATCCACAACAACGTCTCAAGTTCATTTGTTACACCGATGCTTTCAAAAGGTCCTCGGATTGATGAATGAGCTAAAGATAAGTTTAGCTCTATGTTTCATCTTATATTTTATATGCAAAGAAAAATATTTTAAAAATTATAACATGGGCATTGAAAAACTCACTATGACCAATGATTATACTAATGCACATTATGGGTTTTCAGAAACTTGAAATTATTTCTTGTCTGATCCAATGCACTATGAAGTTCATTTAAATTTTATACACTTGAGTTTATTAATTATCCCAATGTGTATTATGTCATATTTTTGTACTTGTCACTTTCTTGATTCTTTCACATTTTGGTTACAACTTGGTACTGAAAGCCAAGAATGATAGGCCAACATTTTGGTTACATTCTTGGCACTGAAAGCCAAGAATGATAGGCCATAATTGAAATGTGCCTTGAAGCATTAGAGAGCACTTTTGGCACTACTGAAAGTGGGCTAGATCTGAACTTCTCCTTCAGGCAGACCAGCCATACAGAAAAGGAGAAACTGTTTATTTGAGACAGTTGACGCTCTTATTGTGGAGAGTGATCTAAAAAGAGGGACAGGCACCCTCAGAGGAAGATTTGGCTCTTTTGGAGTAATTGGTGAGAGGTGCAACACAGTCTGACCAGTTAATGGAACACTTGCAACTCCAAGAAACAGGACCAGCACCTCCCAATAGGCGAACTAGGTGGTCGGCTAGGGTGCCAGCCTTAAGGAGCTGAATACTGTATGGCATACTAAGCTTCAAAATATGTCAAGAGCCATACATATAGGAAACGTGATCATTTAATTACTAATGAGACCTCATAAATAAGATGGGTGGATAATTTTAGATTCACTTATTTGTGGTTTGTCATAAACTTAGACAACCGCCAAGAGTGATCAAACTCATTTAAATATAATAATCTTAGGCCTCATATAATTTTTGAGCAATGGTGAAAAATGTATTTATATAACTGTAGAATAACTTAGTAAACCTACTTATCTCATTTGTATTATAATATTTGCCTGCCATACACAGCTTGTGTTTCGGAAGAATTCCTTCCTCAGGGGCCAAAAAGGCATGTTATCAAAATCTGAAACCACTATATATCACAAATCGACAGATAGAAATAATTTGTTAAAATATCACAGTTTCCATCCACGAGCTTTTAAAAATGGGCTTCCGGTAAGCCAATTTGTTAGGATGCAAAGATTGTGTTCTTCTCTCATAGAATTTAAGGTGCAGACACGCATCTTGGCTACACAATCTTTTGAACGTGGTTATCTGTTACCTGTAGTACGTGCTGCTTATAAGAGAGCATTATACTCTCCTTGTTCATCGTTGTTAGAATATCATGACAAGAATCCTCTAACCCAAAATGTTTGTGTCTTGCAGCATTCTAACAAAACTCCTTTAATAGCCCAAAGAATCCACAGACATTGGCATGTCCTACAGTTTCACATTATTTTTGCAGAAGAACCTTTAGTGTCTTTTAAAAAGGGCCAGAGTATAGGAAATTACATTATTCGAGCGTCTTGCCATCAATTACAAGCACAGTTGATAAAGTCGCATTATCAGGGACATTGACCTTGTGGTACATGTGAGATGTGCGTTAACACAATAGAAGGGGACATTTGGCAACTACTAAGATTTATAAAAAATATTTTACCACTGACAAAGTCTCACAATGTAGATCATTTACTACAATGCATGTGTCCCCAATTATATGTGGGATGCACTTCAAGACCAGTAAGAGTTCAGTTAAGGGAACATCGTAGCCAATTACACCCCAAAAAGTTAGATGCACCTATAGTTAAACACTGTATGCAAAATAATCATAGTTTTGATCATCTCTGCTGGACCATTCTAGATGTAGCAGTTGTTTCAGATAGAGGTGGAGATATCAAAGCCCTTTTGAATTATAAGGAACAACAATGGATTTACAAATTAACATCAAGTTCTCCATCAGGTATGAATGACAACATCAAGTAAATGTCACTAGTTTGTACTACTACAGTGTCCTACAGTGTCTACAGTGAAATGTTTCCTCATTTTTTATTGGTTAATTTTTGGTCCAATTAGTTTATATAAATACTGGTTAACAAAATGGTGGATCCTAGCTGGAAATGCTAAAATTCTAACATGGCGTGATGACCATCTCAGGTTTATTATAACCATGACACATATGTATTTAACTACATTTAGAATTTTGTGGGTTTATTTGAGATATGTAAATACATTTTTGAGACCTTATCTTTTAATTTCAGATTTTGGCCCCTGAGGAAGGAATTCTTCCGAAACATGAGCCATGTTGGGCAGGCAAATATTATATTACCAATTAGATAAGTGTTTTTGGTTTACTAAGTTATTCTACAGTTATATAAATACATTTTTCACCATTGTTCAAAAATTATATGAGACCTATGATTATAATATTTAAATGAGTGATCTCTCTTGGCGGTTGTCTGTTTATGACAAACCACAAATAAGTGAATCTAAAATTATCCACCCATCTTATTTATGAGGTCTCATTAGTAATTAAATATTCAAGTTTCCTATATGTATGGCTCTTCAAGTATTTTGAGCCATTAAGGAGCAGCAAAGAACAGCCATATGGAGCCACTAGCGAAGCCCATCCTACTCATGGCCTCTTGCATCCCATCCTGCTCACAGCCGAGAGAAGCAGAGTCTCAGCGGGCCACGAGTGTCACCCCTGTGTGTGTGTTTTTGAGTGAGAGGGATTGTGTGTGTAAATGAGAGAACAATGGTGTTAGTGAGAGAGATGGAGGGAGCCTGTGTAAGGGTGCGTGTGTGAATGAGACAAGGAACCTAAGTGTGCGGGGAGTGGAGGGGGGAGGCAGGCGCAAGGCAAAAGGTTTGCCTAGGGAACCTAATACCCTTCCACTGGCTCTGCCAAGAAAGGAAAGAAAAGCCCCCTGGCTTTCTTCAGCTGTTAAGGAAGATTCATAATGAAGAGGAGCAAGAGGCAGCAAGCCAAGCACTGGTGGGAAACCAGCAATCTCAGGAATCTCCTGCTAGAACCTCTGTAAAGATTGCTGAGGTGTCTTGCCTGGCCAAATCAGTTAACAAGCTGCAAATCAAGGTACTTTCATTGAGAGCACAGAACACTTCTGCCCCTCCCCTGTCTCTAGGGCCTATGCTGAGGGCTGCCCCTAAGACAGCTACTTCACCGGGTCGGGAATTGTCCCCACCTACTTACTATATTGTGCCAGAAGTTCATTGCATTGAAGATGGCACTGAGGCCTGCCCCAGGGCCTAAACTTTCTGATCAGCCACCCGGGAACTCGAGGGGACCTGAAAGAACTCAAGTGAATCATGGAGTTTGCCGTCCCCCCCTGGGGCAAATTTCTGTTACAAATGTGGCAAGAATGGTCACATGGCTAGATCCTATAAGAATCAAGATTTGTGGTTAGTAGTGCAAAAGTTAACCTGCTCCTTGCAGCCTCCTGAAGTCTTCAGAGGGGCAACTGGGGCCCCATAATACAACATACACCCTAACATTTCAGTAACAGCCACCCCTACAATTCCCAAGAACTTAATGGGCCCATACCCACAGTGACTGTGAAGATGGATGACTGTCCTGTAAAAGCCTTATTGGTCCCAGATCACCATCATTTTCAACCACTGGTATGAAGCTAATCTATGGCATCTGCCTATACACCCTGTGAAGTGGTTGGCCATTTGGGATCAGAGTATACATGCTATCCTTATCAAGGCTACGTTATTGTGCATATGGATTTCCCAGAGAATGTAACTGGAATTAATGAGACCGTTCCTGTGAATGCTCTGGTGTGGCCTGAATCCAGAGAGCTGAATAACACTTCCTTCATCAATGGAACCAATGCCAGTCTATTCAGGAAACTACTTCAGCAATATCAAGAACTGGTGGGGCCCAACTATGCCACAGTTCTATGCATTCATATTCTCTGCTGGGAGGCCTACCAGAAGGCTGCGCAGAGCAAACTTAGATGTTTGATGAAGCCCTAGGACCAGTGAGATATGCCTCTTCAAAGTCCTTAAAATTGCCTCTAAAGACAGTAATCACCATTACTAGCCATGTAGAGTTTACCTCCAGGATGGGAAGATAGCCCCTGCTAATTGATTCCAAATCAAGTTCCAGTTTTCCAGGCAAACTATTGGTATTACCAGCCTCTGCAGTAAAAAAAACAGCAGTTGAACATCTGGATCTTGAATGAGTCCAAGAAGGAAATCACCTTACCAGCCAGTTCTGAGATAGCTTGAGTGTACAGTGTGGACTCTATGGTCATAGAACCACCCCTGCCCAGGTCCAATAATTCCAAGATTGATCCTGCTTTGGTAAATTTTGGAGATTTGCCTATTTCCCAGGGAAATTAATTTACCAGCTGTCCAATGAGTCAAAGTATGTTCAACCCAAGAGTGGAATGTAGGGTTGACAAAAGGAGTGGAGCACCTTATTCCTCTCCATGACTCACATTTATTTATTTATTTATTTATTTAAGGGTTTTTTATATACCGGGGCACGTTAAAAACATCACCCCGGTTCACAATGTAACATAACATAGCAACAGGCTTTACAATAATTTAGAGTAGGAAGAAACATTGAGGCAACTAATTCAACTTGAGACAGGTGGTTACATCTGATCCATGAAAGATCATGATACCTAACACTTGGGGGCATTGAAGATGCCAAAAAACATCTGTAGTAATTATTAGAGGCAGGCATCATCAAAGAATCCAGAAGCCCCTATGTATGTCCAATATTAGTGGCAAGGAAGAAGAATGGGGCCATCAGGATGTGTACTGACTACTGGACATTGAACAAAAGTACTATTCGTAACCACGGATAGATGGTGTACTTCACTGGGAGTAAGTGGTCTTTAGTATTGGACCTAAGAAGTGAGTGCTACCAGATCCCATGAAAGAGAGTAATAAAGAGAAAACTGCCTTCATTTGCCCACTGGATTCTACCAGTTTGTGTGGATGTCCCAAGGCAACACAGGAGCTCCTAGAAAACTTCCATCAGCTCATGGAAAAGACTGTGGGTAATATGAACCTCATGGATTACCTCATTGTGCTTGGAAGAACCTTAGAGGAGCATGAGATGCAGCTTATGAATACTTTAGATTGTCTTGAAGCTCAAAGGTAAAGTTCTCCCTGAATAAAGGTCAGTTTTGTTTACCTCAGGTCAAGTTTGTGGGGCATATCTCAGAGAAAGATATTGCTACAGATCCAGACAAGATTGCAGTAGTTGCTACATGGGACAGATCCACAACCTGAAGACTCTCTAAGATCCTTTATGGGTTTTTGAGGGTACTACCAGTGGTTTATCCAAAACTACGCTGCTATTATCAAGACTTCACAAAGATTATCCTCCTGGAAAGAAAAAGGAAGTCCAGCTGCCAAAAGTCACTGTTCCTTATTTCAAGCCCTCTGAAACTTTTGAGACAAAATGGGCGAAGGAGTGTGTGGAAGCATTTAAGAAGATCATCTACTGCTTAGCTCATGCTCTGGTGTTAGTTTTTGTTGACAGCAGGTTACCTATACACTCTACACTGATGCTAGCCTAGATGTCCAGAGTCCCATCTTGTATAAAGAGCACCCAGAAGCTGTATGAGGCTGAAAGAAAGTATTCAGGTCATCAGCTGGAGTTTCTTGCACTACAGTAGGCTGAAGTAGATATGTTCTATGACTATCTCTATGAGGCAAAGTTCATGGGGGGGAGAGATAGGATCTGGTTCCCCAAAAGGTGCCTCTTACCCCCTGAACTTATACTATACTAGGACAAGGAACTAGGACAGAAAGCCAAACTGGATTTTTCCCTCTTACAGTAGTGTTTCAGACTTGTTTTACTTAGCCTGGGGTCCCTAATTGCACTAACACCATGACAAGAAAGCAGTTGTGGCAAAAAATGAAGGTTATCATCATTTAGCCTGAAACTTGTCCTGAATGATAGAGGAAAAAATGGAGCTAAATGTTGCTTTTATATCTTTCAGCTGTGTCTATCAAACCCACCCCTAAAGGGTTAACAAGCAAAAGAAACTAGCTGAAAGAGAAGGGAGAGCTGGGTGGAGAAAGAAAGAGTCAGCTGACCTCCCAGGAATACATGGGAGCTGCAGATTTTCAGCACCAATGTGAAAGTACAAGAAAAGAAGTGCATTTTGAAGTTTGAATCCTTGGGCAGCTAAGGGCAGAAAGTCTTGTTGTGAAGGATCAGGAGACTTAGTTTTTCCTGCCAGTAGGAGATGTAGGAACTGCTCACTGGCTTGATAAATGGAGCATAGCTCTGAAAATCTAGTCATAAATGTATTAAGCTGATCCAGTAAAAAGGTATTGTCTACAACTTGTTTGTTTATTTCGATTTGTACAAGAGAATGGAATGACACCACTAGGAGGCACGTCATCATTTATGGTAAAGCACCTCTCATTGGTAATATTTGGTGGTGGTTGTAGGTGTGGGTAAGTGGGATATGACATCCTTCCTTCCCATGAAGATCCTGCTCCTCTGGATTGGTAAGACCTCAGTTTGAAGGGTGGGTGGATGGAGGCCTGTTACTGGGGGAGGAGGCATCTGGGAAGGGATGGATGCCTTGGGAAGGGAAGCTGTTCCTTATGCACCAAGGGGAGGGGGTGTTGTCTATTGGGTGTTCTTGATACATCGGGAGAAAGGAAGGGGTAATATTGCTTGGAGTGTGAGGGGTGGTACTGAGAAGAAATCTCACTTGCTAATTGACCATAAGCGAAAGAGCTGGTTAGTATGAACGATTTGGGGCCTTAGTATACACAGTAAAAATTGAACACCGTTTACTCGACCCACACTAAATAGCGGGTATGGAAAGCATACCATAAGATTGATAAAGCCTCATTTCCATATGATATACTCATTCACATGCAGGTAAGCGCTAATTTTAGCATTTGCTAATGTGCTGGGGACCATTTTAGCATTGCACAGTAAGCCCTTCTTGCAAAGCAAGCTATATTTTATGTGCAGAAAGGTCCCTGCTCTGCATGCTAAAGTTTTTGAATTGCTGCCCTTAATGATGGTATTCGGGCTCCTTCTGTACATTAGAACTGTGTTAAAAGTTAAAACTTGATGACTTGCCTTATCTTATTTTGATAGGACAAATACATCTACAAATAAATACAAAAGAATAAAAGTGATTAAGAATAAGCAGTAACAATTTCGAAACCAATAATTTTTGTGGTATTACTGACGGTCTCGCCATTTTGGTTTTATTTACGGTAGTCTCTTCAAAACCTCTCTTTTGTCTGCAAAGGAAAACATCTTGTTCACAAAATACTTCCATAACTGCATGCATTCCAACCACAATGCAATATGCATTACACTCACACCCTGCTGTGCCAGGGAATTCTTACAGCACAGTGCAGAAGCCTTAGGGGGTGGGGAATAGTCCTTGGGGTTGGGGGAGAATCCGTTTTAGTGCCATTCCTCAGCAGAGTGCAGCCTTTGAAACATTCGGGCAGAAACAACAGACTAGGGTAGATGCTTTTAAGAGTAAGCAAGCAAATTTGGCAGCCAGGAAGGATATGTGCAATGACGCAAAAAACTGCAAAACCAAACCAAACCAAAAAAAAAAAGAAAAAGTGCTATAAATGTACTCAAGGAACTCAAGGAACGTCAAGTGACTCTGTTCCTTGAGTCTGCGATGCTGCACATGCGTTAGATGATTCTGTGTCCTACGGTAAACAGTAAAAAGCAGTAACAGGCAAGCGAGTGATGGTAGGGTGGGCGAAGCACATTTCATTTCCAGTGTCATTTGCATTGTCCTGACACAGGCTGAAAACACACAGCACGCACAGGGAGGGTGACGCGCAAGAGGACGTGTACATAAGAACAAAACTGAAACGAAAAACGAAAAAAAAAAATAGCAAACAAGACATGGATCTAGAGTGCACAAACCTTCTGGCTCTGTGTTCTCTTTGAGGTGCACTTGCTTCAGAGGGCAGCAGAAGATTTCGTGACACTTAGCACGAAAGGGGGACTCTTTTTTCTTTAATTCCGCTGACTGGATGGAATCTTGCCGTAACATAATGTACTCCTGTGTGCCAGGGGGAGCGTCATCCAAAACTGTGGTCACCACACAACAAAATGAACTAATGTTAGAGCTTGAGGGAAAAAAAAAAGGCCGAAAGTCTTACTCAAACATGCTATAATTGTTGTGTTCTGCCCAGAGGAAAACATTTTGAGAAGGAACAGAGGTGGCATGTCAGGGCAGCTCAGCAGGGGTTTTTTTTTGTTGTTGGTTGTTCATTTGTCATTATTAACCATGTTTTAGTGTAGGGCGTTTGCCACCTGAATTGTGCTCAGCAATGTCCATTTAATGGTCATCTCTAAATACTGAGCCACTATAAAGGGTTGCATTACCAAGTGTCAACATATTACAGTTGCCTAAGTAACGGGGTTCTTTTTTTATAATGGAAGAATTAAAATTCAAAAGAATGCAACATCATTTTTCTTCAGTATGCACAATTAGATATTTTGTTCTTTAGCATTCCGTTTTTTAAATGTTCAGATATTCTCTCTTACTGCTATGAGGTTACATTGGGTTTTCTTTTACAACTCAACATGCATTGATTAAGACTTTATTTGACAATTACTTCATCCACAAGCACCGTACAAGAGGTTTACCACACAAAGGGATAAGCTCAGAACATAGTACCACATTTTAGAAACTTTTATCAAACACTCGACCCTGGCCACATCATTATATTGTCTTTTTTGCCAGAAAAATAACTCAGCCACAATCCTCCTGTGAAACAGATACAGACCTGCCAAGACTCTCACATTAGCGGGTACTATCCTGCTTTGACAGTCCTCGTCCCACTCTCCCGTGCCAGCGTGGGAATTTCCTGCCCAACAACAGAGACCTGGCAGGTTCGCTTTAAGGTACAGCACACATCTCCTGCAGTGCCAGCCTGACCCACAACTGCTGATGGCTCTGTACAGCTTGCGCAGGCACCACGAGCACGTTCAAAACTTGCAGGCCGGCACTTCCTGCTGCTGATCTTGCGATCCACATGTCAGCACCAGCAATTGCATGCCCCAGAGGTTTTTCTGAATCTGTTTGTGGTCGTGGTGCAAGCAGAGGTAGAAGATAAGCCTTTTTTTGTGTTGTGCAGCTCCATAACAACTGTTGCAGCTCACACTGAATTTGATTTGACTCCAGTACAATGTATCTAGGTGAGTCATTATAGCTACTTCTGGCTTAGAAAGCAGCACTACTTCAGTACAGCTTGAGGGAGATGCAGGTGCAGATACTGGGAAGGGGGAGGCAGGGGAAGGGGAGAAGAGCAAGAAGTAAATTCTGGGGCAGATGGGAGAGACAATCCCCTCTAGCAACCTGAGAAGCCACTTTCTGTCCGCGCAATTATCCTCACCAAACCTGCCACCAGGCCTCCTTCCCCAGCTGACAGAAGGACAGCATGTTTATTTTTATTTGTATCCTCTGCCGGTCTGAACTCTTATGAGAGATGGGCCAGGGATAAGGGTGCGGGGGAAGTCCTGGTTGTGGTGGTGGCTGATCAAGGGGGGAAAGATGGCTTGGTGGTAATGGAAGCAGCACAGCCAATCAGGGAATGGGGGACAGCGGGAGAGCGCCTGCTCATTAGGGCGGGGCATGAAACAAAACATTAAAAATGCCCTCCCTCCCTCAAAGAAATCAGTGGCTGTGGGCCTGCAATAAAATTGTGTGATTATAACATAACAGAAGAGAAGGACTCCTTATAGGAGATGTTTTTCTTTTACCTAAAAACTGATAGCACTTGGGCTCTGGTTAGTAATTTGATTTTCTGCTACAGTTTTGCAGGCAGCTTTTTAAATATTAGAAAAAAGGGGGATTGTTGCATTATCTTTGAGACAATATTGAGACAGCATTGTAGCACTGTGTTGTGAAGTGAACCCCAATGATGCTTCCCTAGGGGCTAAAATCTTTGTGGGAATAAAATAAAGGCCATTGTTTATTACGTTATGCTGCTTAGGGGCCTGTCTGCTTTTGCATGTTTGCGCTGCGTAGCATGGCATTTGGGTCCAGTGCCTCACTATTGCATCATTAGGAAACTAAGTATTGTTCTCCCCTTTGAGTTAAGGCACAGACAGTCAATTTCTTCTATCATGGTTCATAGAAAATGTCTCATTCTTTTATCGATTTCCTATCCATTTCAAACAACAAAGGTTGATAGAAGCAGAATGCCAATTTCTCTATAAACGCATCTATTTATGTAAAGTTCTATAGCTATACTGTATGATCACTGGAATGTTTTCAGAGACTGTGCAAAGGAGGTCGTCCAAGATCCAATCAATCAGGTCTTTGCAAGAAGAGAATGAGAACCAGAGAAAGCTGGAAGAGACTGAATCCACGCAAACTGTTAGCAGTGACTATGGCGGTCTGAATCCAACCTGGCTCTTTAGCAAGTGTGGATCAGTTTTCTAAATTGTACAGCAAGACAATATTGAAATGTTTGAAGTAGTCCAATAGCCCCCAAAACCTAGAATGAATGGCTTTAACAAGCTTTGGCCTAATGAGTACCTCTTATTGCTTATATTTATTTATTTAGACATTTTATATACCGTCGTTCCATATAATGATCACAACAGTTTACAGAAGTAACATTCATAACTATTAATCAACAAATCTTGATGTTTTTCATAGGTAGTATTCATAAGCAGGGATTAACATATCTCAAATGAAATGAAATGTTCCAATAGATATTAAAATTTAAGACTTCATGCAAGTAATACAGGAAAATAATATAACAAATATCACATAATAGTCTGGACATTGTCTTAAGATTCTTATGTTCTCTCATTATGTTTTATTCCTCATGCTTCAAATAATATCTCTTATCTATCTGGTTATTGTAGTTCTTTACATTCTGATGTTTTTAAGTTAGGTTAAATGCATTTTTGAATAACCATGTTTTTAGCTCAGATTTAAATCTCTTCTTATCTGGTATCAGATGCAACATCTCAGGTAGAGAACTCCAAAGCTTTGGACCTGCTATGGAAAACACACGATCTCTTACTGTGTCAGATGTGTACTCCGTATGGTGGGAACAGTCAATAGTCCTTTATTTTGGGATCTTAGGGCCTCATTTTCTAAAGTATCGCAGGCCTGCGATACTTTAGAAGATGAGGGGCGGGGGGGCCGAAACGAGGGGCGGTCCTGCGCTAGCCGGCAGCGATCGCACCGCCGCGGTGCGATCGCTGCCGGTTTCACACCCAATAGCGCCACCATAGAAGGTGTAGCTATTGGGCACGAACTAGGACGCGAAAAGGGCCTTACCTTTTCGTCGTCCGCGGAGTGGTCCCTTATCGCGTGCGATCCGTCTGGAAAATGACCCTCTTAGTGTTTGCTGAGGTGTGTATGGTTGAACTGTCACACTGATCATACAAGTATTACTAGAGTGAATGATTTTGAATATTAACGTTAATACTTTGTAACTTTGAAATAGATTCAGGACTGGACAGGCAGCCAGTGCAGCAAGATCAGTGATGGTGTAATGTGATCAAATTTCCTGATTCTTAATAAAAGTATAGCTGTTGTTTTGTAATAGCTGTATTGTTTTCAAGATACATATGGGAAGACCGAATAATAGAAAGTTACAGTAGTCTATATCTGAGAAAATAAGAGTTTGCAATACAATACGGAAATTTTCGAAAGTAAATAAAAGTTTCAACCACTGTAATATACTGATGAGGCTGGAATTACCAGAGCATTGATTCTTTAGCATTTCCAGCATTCTGTTCTGTCATTTTAAAAGGCATTTCCATAGGTAATGCAGTGCTGTCAGTCTCCTGTTCACAAATTAGCAGGTGTAATTGTGCTTGGCTAGGTTAAGAGGGATAATTTTTTTTTTTTTACAGAAAAACTAGACATGTATTTAATAACAAGACCATAAGAACATGCCATACTGGGTCAGACCAAGGGTCCATTAAGCCCAGCATCCTGTTTCCAACAGTGGCCAATCCAAGTCATAAGTAACTGGCAACTACCCAAACATTAAATAGATCTCAAGCTTCTATTCCTTATTGATTAATAGAAGTCTATGGATTTTTTCCTCTAGGAACTTATCCAAACCTTTTTTAAACCCAGTTACACTAACTGCCTTAACCACATCCTCTGGCAATGAATTCCAGAGTGTAAACTCACTTTGAAAGTTGATGTAATGTATGTGCCTACTTACAGACTTTCTTATGAGAGCTGTTATAAAATGTATCCCCATAGTGTCAACTCTGCTAATAAAAGTTGCTACATGGGTCACGGTATTACACAGAGCTGTGACAAACAGTGAAAAGCATTATACGACAATGCAGGGCTGGCTATGAAACAATGCAAAGATACAGTGAAGGACCTGGTGTATTGACTGGCAGGAAGATAATAGTGAAATCTAATACATCAGTGTACTCCATACCACAGAGACATATCCATCTTCTCTTTAGCATGTAATTTAAAGCACACAACTATATTTTTTAATCATGTTGACAATATGAGAGTTCAGCCCTACATATTGTAATCATGGAACAAACTTGCCTAGCTGGTGACATTATAACTTGCTTTCCTTTATTGGTTTTCATGCACTCAAACAATGATGTCATCAGTATGAGACAGTTCCTTCTGGTGAGATTGCCATGCTTTTATTTAAAAAATTAAAATAGGATTTTAAAATTATGCAAGGAAATACATAGTCACAAATGTGATCTGAGAAAGCAGCATATGTGTTCTCCTAAAGGGCTTAGTTCATCCAAATTCTTTTTGACCGCTGGAGGGTAAACCGTGGGAAAAATACAAAACACATTTCTTGTAAAACAGATATTTAGAAGATATTTAACAGAAATTAAAATATTCATCGATTCGTTGCCTGAAAAAAGATATTGGTAGCGTGTAGGGAAGGAATTACCATAGATGCTCTACTAATACCCTTTGCTCCACCCAGAGTCATTCATCCATTTATCTGCATGCCCAGCTACTGTCGGGCCTGAATATATATTTGCTTTCACTTTGAACTGGTGGTGTAATTCTAGCAGAAACACTGCTGCATTTGCACAATTTCCATTATAATTTAGTGTCTTTTTTAACATTTATAAATCACTCCTCACATTTTTTCACAAACAGTAGAAGTACTATTCCATTTCAGTACATCTATTTGGTGTATTCTAGCCAGGGTTGCATCACATGATCACTTTATCTCCATTTTATATCTAATAGGGATGTGTGTGGGGATTTTTGTTTCTTTTTCATTTTGGGGGCTTGTTTTATTTTGGTTTTACATTTTTTTTTCTGTTTAGTTTTGGTGTGTGTTATTTTACGATAGCACACACTAAACTGTTTTAGTGTGTGCTATTAGTAGCATGTATTAAAACATAATCTTGCATGTTAAACTAACCCCTCCCCCTTCCTGTATCTTACCTCATTGGAGGGGTGCAAAGGGGGTAGGAGAGAACCCCATTATGCCCATGCTCCAAAGTGGCTCTGTCCTCAGGTTGGCTGGCACCATTTTGAAGTGCAGCACAGTATGGCACCGGCAGGGAAAGAGCAACTGAGGATCATCCTGCCATCTTGGGACCCAACAGTGGGGTGGCTTTTTTTTGGTAAGCTTTGTGTTATGTGAATTTGGTCGAGGGGGAAGGGCTGTCGGCCAATTTGTAGTGCACGTTGATAATGGGAAATGAAGCAAAATGATATAAAATGAAAAACACAACCCCCCCCCCCCTTTTCCTAAATGACAGAAAACAGATTTTCAGTGTGCATACTTCACTTGAAGAGTAGAAAAAGGAAGAAAAAAGAACTGAATACCAAAGCAAATTCTCAGTTGACTTCTATAGAAGGGCTGCATGTTGATATTTTGGACTCATTTTATATTGCTGCCATATTTCCCCCATCTTGAAACGTCTGTCACACATTTTTCTCCTGTCTATCAAATATATTTCACACAGATTATATGTGGATGCAAGAGTTGCTTCTGAACCTCATGGTTAAAATAAATCTCAGATGCACATTGATCATGTTGAGCTGACAGAAAATTACACAACTCTTCAATTAGTTGTTTCTAATGTTCCTGACATCTCTCAAGATCCAATATCCACTCCAGATTATGCTAAAGGGCTGATTGTGCTACAGGAAGCCTTGCCCCATCCCCTTTGGATGGACTTACACAATACTGCAAGAAGACACTGCAGTCTGGGAAAAGATGGAGCCCCTCTGCGGCAAGGCCAATTGAATCAGCACTGACAAACGTGTTGGCAAAAAAAGTCAACTAGGATATAATTAGAAATTGTCTTTAAGATGAGCTAGCACAGCAGAATGTGTCAACAAAAGCTGACTAGCACATATGCTGTGTCCCTGGAGTTGGGGCTCTGAGAATAAGAATGGGATCAAAGCCTCTCCTGGCTGTAGCCAACTGAGAGACATGTAAGCAGACTGTTGAGGAAAAAAAGCAAAACACTGTTAAGTTTAACAACCAGGCCTTTAAGTGACAGTGTTTAGAATAAAGTTGCCCGACTTTGTCATATCTATTTGGATGTCTATCAGGCTCTGCTATTCAAGAGTTTAATTATTAATAATTGTATTTTTTTTTTTGCTGTTTATTACTGAGCTGTGCATACTTTGCATTTACTGTGTTTTATCTTATCTATTGTAACCCTCCTTGGGGTCAGAATCGGTAAAGGTGGAATATCAAGTTACAGCAAATGGTTCTTTTAAATTTTAATGATTCCCCCAGGTTATTCCTCCTTTGAGCAGACACACGAGGGCAGGGCTGGTGGAAGCTGGTGATCGTCTAGGGTGCCACAGGTTTGGGGGCGACCCAGCAGCCACCTACTGCTTCCATTGGGCCTGCTCACTCAGAATTCTGAAAAAACTTTGTCCCAATTCCCGACACTGGTGGCAGCTTCAAGACTTAGGCAATTGGACCTCCTTCTTCCAGTCGTCAAGGACCGGAAATGTGTTGTGGGCCTCCATGGGCAGGAAGAAGGATGCCCAGTTGTCGTAGCTGGAAGGAGCAGCCGGAAGAAGAGATTGAGAAGGTCAATTGCAGCATCAGCCGAGGCCATGTGGCAGGAGAGAGGCAGGGATTGGCAGGGCTGCACGGTAGGAGAGAGGCAGAGATCGGCCAGGCTATGCAGCTGAAGAGAGGCAGCATCCAGTGGAAGCCTCCTGATGCTGTGGAAGTCCAAGAAGAAAGCTGCTGCTGCTGCTGCTGCCTACATCTAGGAGGGAGAGTAAAAAAACAGCATATGCATGTGAACAGCATGTGTGAGTGCATGTGTATAATGACAGCATATGGGGAGAGAGAGCATGTGGGGGGAAAAAAAAGAGTATGTGTTTGTGAGAGAAAGCATGTGAGAAAGAGTGGGTGTGTGGGATGAGAGCCTGTGGGGAAGAGAGAGCATTTGTGTTTGAGAGAGCATGAGGAGGAGAGAGAACATGTATATGTGTGTGTGAGAGACCATGTAAGGGAGACAGAAAAAGTGTATGTGTTTGAGAGCATAAGGAGGAGAGAGCATATGTATGTGTGTGTGAGAGAGCATGTGGGGGAGAGAGTGAGTGTGTGTATGAATATATGTGGGAGTAAGCAAGTATGCCTGTGTTGGAGTGTGTGTATGTGAGAGAGAGGAGAAAGTCTTTGTATCGCAGCCACTTCCTCCTCCCATTAATCCATGACAGACTCAGACTGAAAATCAAAAATCACAGGTATGGAGTGTGGGAGACATTTTATCCTTATTTTTAATTATTGGGTGATGTTTATGTGTTTGCTGTTTTGAAATATTTTATTGGTGTTTGAGAAAGCATTCAAAATTTGCATGTCTTTTTTTAATTATTAGATATTTTATTCATCACCTGTTTTGAAATTATTTTATTAGTATGATTTTACTATTATGATTAATGATTTATATATCTTGATTTTATTGTTTGTTTCATGAGGAATGGTGAAAATTTTGTTTTTCCATTGTTGCACTGTATAGAGTCTGGCATGTTGCTTTTTACAGTTCAGTTTTTGTCTGCACATTTATATTTATACTTTATGTGGCTTTATTCTGTATTTGGTGAGGGTTTGTGTTCTGCATACGATACTGAGATGAAGCATTCTTTTAGCATGTGGTTTCTCTGTAGGGATCTGTAGTAGCTTGGCCTGTTCTGATTTCCTGATAGGAGGTGAATTGATATTTTTGATTCTGGTGTAATATTTGCGGTATTCCTCTTCATAGGTAGGCTGGTTACTGTTTGAGTGTTGGCAGATAGTACTGTGTTGATATGGGAAGACCATGCCAACACGAAAATATTACAATAGGTCTAATGCCATATGAATTCCAAGTTGCAGAGTTTTCTTGTTGGCATCACAACAGTGCATGTAACTATCCAAACAACGCATATATTATTTTTACCTCAGAATGTCATTTTTCATGTAAAATCTATTGTTATAAATGCATAATTTAAAATTGTGTATGGGGAGGTGGCGCCAGTCTATAACGTTTGCCTAGGGTACCTAATACCTTTGCACTGGCCCTACATGAGGGTAACATGGTGGTGGCCGTTCAGTGTTTTATAAAAAAGTTTTAGAGATACAACAGATTAGCTTGACTTTGGAAGATAATATTGAGATCCTTTTTTTTGATTATTAAATCAATATTTTCGTTAATTTATATTCCCCCTTCCCTTAATGTCTCTGAAAATGTGCAGCTGTTTGACAGGCTGATTAGCCTGTTTTTAAGACATCCATCTCTTTATTATGATTGTTGATTTTAATTTGTATATTGATCTATGTGTCAGATTCTGTGCAGCAGTTTTTAGATATTTTAGATACTGCTGGGTTGAAGCAAACTGTAGAAGGCCCCACTCATTGTTTCAGTCACACTTTGGACCTGTTGCTCTGTCCGCATTTAAGGGCGGATTTTAAAAGAGTTACGCGCACAACCCTTAAAAAAAAACCCCTGTGCGCTGCGAGCCTATTTTGCATAGGCTCAGCGGTGCGCGCAAGCCCCGGGACGTGCGTATGTCTCAGGCTCGCAAAAATGGGTGGGGCGTGGGCGGGGCCGCTGTACGAGGGTATGAACGGGGGCGTGATGGTGGTCCGGGGGCATGGCCGAGTGCCCCGACTCAGTGGCCTGTGTCGGGGCCTAACGTGCCGGCAGACAGCCGGCGCGCGCAAGTTACGCCTGCCAGAGGCAGGTGTAACTCAACAAAATAAGGTAGGGGGTATTTAGGTACGGCTGGGGGGTGGGTTAGATAGGGGAAGGGAAGGAAAGGTGGGGGGGAACAAAAAAAAAGTTCCCTCCAAGGCCACTCCGATTTTGGAGCGGCCTTGGAGGGAAAGGGGATAGCCATCGGGCCTCTCCTAGGGCTCAGCGTGTATAAGGTGCACATGTGTGCACCCCCTTGTGCGCGCCGACCCCGGATTTTATAACATGCGCCTGGTGTGCGAACAAAAGTACGCGTGCGCGCTATGTTTTAAAATGTACCCCTATGCATATAATTAATAAGTCCTTAACTGCAGGAATAATCCCAAAGATTTTAAGGTGGCGATAGTGTGACTTGCAAACTTTTGTCCTATATCCAATCTACCTACTGTGGCAAAGCTCTTAGAAAAATGGATTCTGGAACAGTTTTTGGAAAGCAATGTGCTGAACACATATCAATTGGGTTTTAGTCAAGGGTGTGGTGCAGAATGACCATTGGTCTTGTTATTGAACCATGAACTTTGTGAACTAGATAGAGGTCATTCCATGTTACTGGTCCAACTTGATGTAGGCTCTGCGTTTGACTCGGTGGACAATTCTATCCTTATTAATCAACTTAATTCTATTGGTCTTTCACCAGTTTTTCTGGCTTGGTTTCGATTTTTTCTATCTGAATGTTTCTATCAGATTTCTAGTGGTTCAAATTACTCTTCTCAGCGGGCAATGTCTTTTGGGGTTCCACAGGGATCTGCGTTATTGTCGGTACTTTTAATGTCTACCTTTATTCATTGGGATCTATTTCGTGCACTCAAGGTGGCCTATTTCATTTATGCTGATGATCTGCAATTCTTCCCTTTACATCAGAGAGTTCTGTACCAGAGCAGAAGTTTAAAGGATTGTATGACCACGATCCAGACCTGGTTATTTCAAAACAAACTGGTTTTTAAATGTTAAAAAGACTACAATCCTGTGTGCAGGGCCGGTGCAAGGGGATTTGGTGCTCTAGGCGAGCCTTCTCCCTTGTGCCCCCTCCTCCCAGGTCGTGCTGCCACCCCCGGTCTAGGCCCCGACTCCTACCTAATTTTCGATCACGCCTGCCGACTGTGTGGTTTTCTGGGTCGCGAGCAGGTTGGGCATTGCTAGCGGCCCACCAAATCTCTTTGCCACCGCTTGTGGCCCCATATGGCTCGCACCCAGTGGCGTACCAAGGGTCCTCCGGCGCCCAGGGGCCAATGCATTTGTGTGAATCTCCAGCATCCCCCCCCTCAATCCTTCTTGTACTAATACTTAAGTCACAGAAAATCAGTGGCATCTCTAGACAGAATAATCTTTATAGCATGGATCCTACTTTAAAATTGGTTACAAAAAAAGTGTTAATAAAAAAGTCCAAAGGGTCTTCTGCATAATTTTAAAAAGCTGGCCAGTTTCACACTATAAAATTATCTGATAGCCTCATTCAACTAATTCTATATGGCTATGATAGTGAAGTCTGGAATGTATAGGAAGGGACAGAATGTCAATATAAATCCTGCACCTCCAGTTCTGTAGCTCTGTGCATCCACTGAAATTCCCCCAAACAATGGAGCTTAGATGTTTCCCTTACAGCTCATCATAATAATACGAATGTCGGTATATAAAACTTTATAAATAAATAAATAAGATATTTTCAAATTCTGTTGTCACCTCACAGTAACGCAGCACAAACAGCTTCCACTGCCAGGCACATTGTGAACTAACACAAAACCCCACAAACAAGATTCTCAAAATCTATGCTGCAATCCCATCATAACATAACAGTAATAACACCAAGGACTCAAACAACAATAACCATACCTGTGAAAAAGCAAGGGTAAATATTACACTGGGTCCTAGAATACCAATACACCACCTACTGAGGAAACAAAACAAACCCAATTGCTATAGATCCCTATACAGACACTGTATGCTAGCAGAACCGCTCATCATGGTCACACACACAGAGCAGAGACAGACCCTCACCAAATACAGAATACAAAATAAAGGAGCAAAATTAGACAAAAACTGAAATGGAAATCCCAAGAAGCCAGACTCTGTGTATTCACAATGGAAAAACAGAACCACCATTCCTCATAAAATAAATAAAATCAAAAAACATAAAGCATTAGTTATAATAGTAAAACCATACTAATAAAATATTTTAAAACTACTGATAAATAGAATTTCTATTAATTAAAATCATATACATTTTTTACAATTTCCCAAACACCAATAAAATATTTCAAAACAGCACATATATCAAATAACACCCAATAATTAAAATGAATAAGGATTTTAAAAAGCCCCTGCTGTCCATACGTGGGAGCTCTTGATTTCCAGTCACCCTGATATTGTCGAGGATTAGGTGGTTATCCTCTCTCTCTCACACATACTCACATGTCCATTCTCTCTCACGCATACACTGTCACATACATACACATTCATGCTCTTACACCTACCATAACCTCTCGCTCTCACAGACACTGACACACTCAGGCTCTAAGACACTCTCTCCCCCTCCACCCCACCCCCCCATACACAAAAACTCTTACTCCCCTGGATTTTCTCATACACACTCATGCTCTCACTCTCACTGGCTCCCTAACATATACACAAACACACACACCCAGGCAAGCTCCTAGTCATTCTCACACACACACACACACACACACCCACCCCAACACTGACCCCCAGGCAGGCTCCCATTCATTTTCACACCACTCCCTCACTATCCCCCAGGCATGCACATATTCATTCTCACACACACAGACCCCCAGGCAGGCACCAATTCATTCTCACACACACATACACCACACACAGGCAGGCACCTATTTTTACACATACAAACCCCAGGAAGATACCCATTCATTCTCATACACAGACACACTTCTCAGGCAGGCACCCATGTATTCACACACATACACCCCCAGGCAGACTCCCATTCATACACATGCACATACTAAAGGCAGACCCCCTCTCTTTCTTTTGCCAGCAACCTCAGAGCCTCTCTCATTCCTCTGCTGCCACTGTCACTGCTGCCACATGGCTATTGGGGAGGCGTTGATTGCTGCTACTGACACTGAAGCCTTCTGCTGCCTCCTCTGTGCAGGCCCCGTGGGTTTCCACTTCCTCCATGTTGATCTCGTACATTGTGAGATCCGCATAGAGAAAGTGTTACTCTTGCACATTCCCAAAGATTACATGTGCCAATCACTAAAAAGTAATTTATTTTTTTTTACCTTTGCTGTCTGATCTTAGTTTTCTAATCGGTTGGTCACAGGCTTTTTTGTTCCACCTTCCTTTTCTTATTTTTTTACCAATTCCTTTTATATTGTCTTTTTTTTCTATTTCTTTTCTCTCCATCTATCTTCTTCCCTCAGACACACAGGTTCTCATTCTCACATGCTTTCTCTCTCTCTCACACACACACAAGCTCTCACTCTCACATGCTCTCTCTCTCATCCAATCATTCATACACACAGTCTCTCTCTTGCACAAGCTGTCTGACTCTCACACACACAGGCTCTCTCTCACTCCCACATGCTGTCTTGCTCAAGCACAGGCTCTCACTGTCACATGCTGTCTCTCTCACACACACAGAGGCTCTCACATGCTGTCTCTGCAAACATTTCAGGTCCTCACTCCCCACACACAATCTCTGAACTCACTCTCACATACACACAATCTCTCAACTCATCTCATACACATACACACACAATCTCTCAACTCATCTCATACACACATAGGCCCTCAGCCTCTCTCTTGCCTCTGGGCTTCCTCTTCACGGGTCACTGCAGGATGGGCTCTGTAGTGGTCCTGATCTTCTCGGGCTGCCCACAATGTGGGATTCGGGGCGGCAGCCCTGCTACCAGGCCTCCTCCTCTTCTCAGCCTGCTGCGACTTGAGATTCGCAGATGACTATAAAACGCTGCTCCTCTTCTGCACGCGGCTGTTGCTCCTCCTCCTTCCTTCCCGCGTGGCTCTGGCAATGTTTTCTTCTGGGGCCGTGGGGGGCAGGAAGGAGGAGGAGCACCTGCAGGTTTGGACGCAACCTTTTTCTTCAGACCATGGTGACATGAGCTTCACCACGGCCCTGCTGATCTTCCTGCTGTGTGTGTCCGGCACACAGCACAGCACAAGCGGTAGTTCACTGCTCAGCCGCCCAGTGGGATGAGGTCTACCGGTGGCCGCATTGGCTCCCCCTGACCTCCCCTCGGTATACCACTGCTCGGCGCCCCCCTAATGCTCGGTGCCCTAGGCCCAGGCCGAGTTTCGCCTAGTGCTTCCACCGGCCCCTGCCTGTGTTAGTTGTAAGTTCTCTGCTGCGCCCCAAAAAAATAAACTTTGGTGGCACGATCATTCCGATAATGATTGAGACTAGAAATCTGGGAATACAATTGGACTCCAGGTTGACAATGAAATCCATATTGCATCACTAGCAAGATCTGCATTTTTCAAACTATAAGTGGTTCGTTGTCCCCCATGGATTTTTGCTTGTTAGTTCAAGCTTTGGTGCTTTCTAAGATAGATTATTGTAATGCTTTTTTTTATTGGATTTCTTTAAAAATCTCCTTCAGGTATTGCAACTAATACAGAATGGAGGGTCTAGGGTTATTACTAGAGTAAAATACACTGAACATATATCCCCAGTGTTACATTCTTTACACTGGCTTCCTATTGAGGAAAGATTTAGTTTTAAACTTCTTATTGCTATTTAAATCCTTACATTTTCAGAATTTTCCACTGTTAGGTCTTATTGAGCAATATTGTCCAACTAGATCTTCGTGTTCAGAGTCAGCTTTATCTTAGAGGACCCGCCACTACTAGTTGAAAGTTACAGTAAATGAGATCAAGGGCTTTTTTTCTCAAATTGAACTACCTCTCTAGATTGTAAGATGATAATACAATTTAAAAAAAAAAACTCAAACCTTCCTTTTTAAGCATTTTATGAAGTCTGATTCGCCAGATGTTTAACATGTAGTTGTTCTGTTATTTACTATTTTTGTTGTTATAAACCAGTGAATGTGTTCAGTAATCTGCAATGATCAGCCTGTGATTGGACTGACAGCTATAAGCAATTTTAAATAACTAAAAAATAAATAGATGAAAGCCTGATCTATTGTGGGATACAGGATGCAGGAAACTACAGAGAGCAGACTGGGAGCAGAGCTGAAGGAATTAAGCTGGACTGGCCCAGGAAAGCCCAGGGATCATGAGTTGTGAGTACCAAAGGGCCGCAGAGGTTTCAGTCATGCATGAGCTGCGTACTGTCAGTACTACTGTGTTCAACAGACTGTAAAGAAAGAACCTTCCAGAAACTGGGACAGGGTGGTATGGAAAGGCATTTGGTATTATTCCTGAAGTAAACATAATGTACCCCATTGTGTGGACTTTTATGTTAAAATGTCTATTTCATACATCACATGTTCTCAGGATAGGAGACTTCATCTCCCCCACGTCCTTCTGCAGTATCAGTCTTGGGGCTGGGGGGCATTCCCTGGATCTACATCTCTAACCCTTCATTTGCATGCTGTCAGTCAGGATTCAAATCTCCCTAGTGATGCATTGTTCTCCACTGTTAAGCATGTTTCATTATTTAGGAACAGAGAGAAGATGTACATCAGATAACAGAATATTTCAAAGCTCAAGGTTTAGTGCATTTTGATAATAACAAGTTCTACTGACAGCAGCCCAGTAATGCAGTGGGAGGGCTCCATGCTGCCATGCAGGAGATTTGAGTTCAGTCTCAGAGTCCAGCTTCTGCTTCTTCAGCAGAGGCAATGCCACAATAATTGCACAATGGCGATGCCTACTGGACGGACCCAGGGTGGATTGTGTGTCAGGTTTTCTAATGAATTGTACTTGGTGGCTCCTGGTTAAAGATTTCTTCTGTGATGGTTGGGAATTGAGAGGTTAAAAATTTGGGAAAACCCAAGTAGTTGCAATTGAAAGTTCCTGATACCATAGCCCCAGCTATGGCTGGTTTCAATTGAGTTGGAAACTCAAACTAGCTGAAGAACACTGTTGGATCGATAATATATTTACAAACTATTGGGAAGGAATATCTATTTTGTAAGGCACAGTTACATAAATGTGGCAGTAATTTGAAGTTGTTGCATCTCAAGAGCTATTTAAAAGGCTAGATTCCTCATACAAATGACTGTGGAAACCCAGCACTGAGTGTTACAAAGTGCTTTTTGGTAGCAGATAATATTGATTTCCATTATTTTAATGACAGACCATCATTTCTGCAGTGTCAAGAACTGTGTAGATTCTTTGCATCATTTATAGTGAAAAAAAAAAGCCTACACCAAATCATACAGTATTTGGTAATCAGCCATAACCAGTTTTGCAACATTTTGCACTTGTTTTATAGATTTAATATTATAAAATGCCACAATTGTGTTCCTGTTTACTAGATATCATATATACTGGAGAAAAACCACCATAAATAACTGTCCAATTTTTTTTTAATCGCTTAAAGCATGTAAAGGAAAAGAGAATTAGGATTGACGATATAAGAAAAAAAACGAAACATTTATGTGAATTAGAAACACAAATATTGTAAAGAACAATGGAAACAGTATGTAGAAAGAATGGAACACAGAAAATTTCCAAAATATGCTCTTGAATATCAACCTACAGGCAAGACATGTAGGCAGATCTAGGAAAAGATGAGCCGATGGTGATCTATAACAGACCCGGAACAGATACTGCTGCCTAATCCATGAAGATAACAGTCCACGTGCCCATGTTATTAGTTTACAAGCCTAGTCCCTCATAATTAAAATGGTCTGTTTTCTAAAATCCGTAAAATGCTGCTGGCAGAAACCATAAGTCATTTCTTCCAAATGCGCATCCAGCAAGCTGTGTCATTCTCCATATTTTATTACTTCTTATAGATTTTTTTTTCAATTGGTAGCAAGCAGAATTAGGGACAGGGAATAGGTATTAAGAATATCATAATCACTCACAAAGTCAGAAACATTTCATGCTAATTGGAAAATGCAATGATAAAATCCCATTGGATAAATTCCAAACCATCTCAAGAGAACTGGTCATTTATAAAATGTTCCAGCATTCACTGTATGTAGTAAATAGGGCAGAAATAATTGTAAATGCAAGCTTACTGTTCATAATTTTGTATTATTTTATTTGCATATTTTACA
This sequence comes from Rhinatrema bivittatum, assembly GCF_901001135.1. Classification (NCBI taxonomy): domain Eukaryota; kingdom Metazoa; phylum Chordata; class Amphibia; order Gymnophiona; family Rhinatrematidae; genus Rhinatrema; species Rhinatrema bivittatum. Next base: position 345,273,165 of record NC_042620.1, on the reverse strand, counting down.
GTCCAAGGTCAGGTTTTTCTCAAAACTGGAAGTTTGTTGAAATTCTAATGTTTTCCTTTTCTAACATGCAGAAAAGGAAAATGTGTATATATGCAAATCTCCACCGATTTTAGCTAAAATGTATGACGGTAACTTTCAAATAGCCACACGGGCGTACATGAATGCGCCTATTCCGGCTTGCGCCAGTGGATATGGCCATTTTATAACGTGCGCATGGTATAAAATTGGTTGTACGCATGAACATATAAGCACAATTTTATATGGATGCACGCATGTGCACACAAATGCCAGCTCTACCGCGTAAGTGGGGGGATTTTAAAAACATGCAGCAAAACAATAGCCCTTTTTTACAGTTTATTCCCAGTTTGCCCAGTTAAAGGATCGGATTCCCTAACTTTACTACTTTAGCTATTACGTCAATGTCTTGCATGTTTTGCAACGCTCAATTGGTTAGGGAAAAAATCCCAGTACTGTCTGATTTATTGCAGACAAACAATCCAGATCTTTTCTTATTGACGGAATCCTGGCTAACTAACTACATCACATACAGTAACCATAAACAATTTATGTCCTATAGGTTATTCCATTATCTCAGAACCTAGGCCATGCCATATAGGGGGTGGTTTACTGGCCATTATAAAATCTTCTTTAAATCCGATAAAGAAAACAACTTTTCGTGACAGCTCCCTATTTATTTATTTATTTACGATTTTTATATACCGACATTCATTTCAAAAAGAGATATCACATCGGTTTACAATAAGGTACAATAGGTAATTCACTATCCCCTAAAAGGGCTTACAATCTAAATTTTTTGTACCTGAGGCTAAGAGATTACAAAATAAAACCATCAAAATCAAAGTTCTTAACAATTAAGCAAAAGGTATAACAAGGAGCATATTAAAGAAATAACACAAAGGGTTGCACAGGGGTGCACAAAGGGGAGTGCCTATGAATTCTTACTTATAACTACCGACATTTTAAATGTGTTATCTATTGCCCTCCAGGACTTTTTTACTCTGACTTATCTAGCTTTTTAGAAATAATTTCTTCACTGCCGGTAGACTTATCTAAAAACCATCCTAGTTGGAGACTTTAATTTACACATCAATGTCAACCCACCTACCCTGGTAGAAACCTCCTTTTTAGACGCCTTGATAGGCTTGGGTTGGGAACAGTTAATTCAAGTACCCACCCACATCCAAGGACATACCCTAGACCTTTTTTAATCCCTCTTTTGTATTACCCACTCCAGGAAAAACTATCATTAACCCAATACCCTGGTCGGGCCACTATCTTATTCACTTTACGTTAAGCATAATAAACGTTAGTCCCATGTTAAAAAGTAATCCCAAATTTCTAAGGCGTAAATTTATCACTACTGACTCCTTTATTGAAGCAGCATTGCCAAATTTGCCTTCAATTCCAGCCACAAATATTAATGACACTGTCTCTAATTGGAATTCTTCAATTATTGCAACTTTAGATGCTATAGCCCCAGTAAAAAAGGTTTCTCATACTAAAATGAAACCAAATGCTCCTTGGTATACTAAATCTCTTCATAGTTTTAAGACCTTACTTAGAAGTAAAGAATGTATATGGTGACATAATAAAACCTCTGAAGCAAAAAATGTGTATTACTGTATTCTACGTTAATACAAAGAGAACTAAATTTAGCTAAGAAAAATTACTTTGCGAAGAAAATTTCATTGGCTCATGGCAATCCGAATGCATTTTTTAACATTGTAAGATCTCTAACTACTATGGACAATAAAAATTCTACTACTTACGATACTCCCATGTAATAAAATTGCTAAGTATTTTAAAGAAACAGTGGATAACATATCTAGTGAATTCAAACATTTACCATATCCTACTTTTAGCAATAGAGCTTATACTTGTAACTGGTCAGACTTTACCCCAGTATTAGAAGTTATATTCAAACTGTAATTCATAAACAGAATACTTCAAATTTGCCACTGAATCCATGTTCAGGCTCTTTTTTTAAATCCCTAGGGCCTCATGCTAGCTCTTTTCTCTGTGCTTTATTGAATTAATCCCTTGAATCAGGGCACTTTCCTGATAGTCTGAAACAAACTTCTCTTCTGATAATGAAAAATAAATCCAAAGATCCTACCGATATAAATAATCTTAGACCAATTGCATCTTTAACATCACTAGCCAAATTGATCGAATCCGTACTTCTACATCAATTATCAGACTTTCTAACAGAACACAACATTTTATACAACGGTCAACATGGCTTCCATAAAGGACACTCCACAGAGACTTCTGCTTGCTTCCTTTGATACTTTACTTCGAGGTTTCGACGCAAATGCTTACTATATTATTGTTTTCTTAGACATTTCTGCGGCATTTGACACCTTAGATCATCAGATTCTCATAACAGGCCTACAAGCTATAGGCATCTCTGAGACAGTACTACAATGGTTCGCTTTCTTTCTTTCTGGCCATACACAGCAATTAATATAGGCAACCACTCATCTGATCAATACCCTATTTCATCCGGTGTTCCTCAAGGTTCTTCTTTATCTCTCATTCTGTTTAATATTTATCTGCTCCTTCTTGTCAGATAATTTCTTCACTAAATCTCCAAAATAGACACTGATGATATTCAGTTTCTGGTTCCATTCAATAATTCTTGGTCTTCTACTCTATCTCTGGTTTCACTGTACTTTAATACCATCAACACCTGGCTTTCACATAACCATTTAAAATTAAACACTTCAAAAACAGAACTGGTCTACCTTACATCTATCTTTCTATGATTGGTCCCTCATCACATCTCTCCTTAAACAGAGTGTCCGTTCCCATAGCAAAATATGCTACCAACCTGGGAGTAGTAATTAATTCAGACTTGTCAATGACTCAACATATTTCAACTGTCACAAAAAAATCATTTTACAAACTTCAATTATTAAAAGACTTCGCCCACTACTGTTTCAAAAGTACTTTTGAACCATCCTTCAATCTCTGGTGTTTTCAGGTCTCGACTACTGCAATGCACTTTACTTGGGGTTACCTGATTCACCCACTTCAACTGGTACAGAATGCCGTGTACACATTTTAACAGGTACTCCTTCCAGAAACCATATATCCCCAATCCTTCAATCTTTCCATTGGCTCCCAATAAAATTCAGAATTCAATATAAAATCTTGACAATAATCCATTCACTCATATAATCCTTCTTCCACCTGGTTATGCTGTACCCTGCGTATTTACAAACCCACTAGACATTTAAGATCTTTGTCTAAGAGCCTTCTGGATATCCCATCAATTTGTCTAGCCAGACTAAACATCACTAGAAAAAGAGCATTTTTAGTTGCAGGTCCATCCCTCTGGAATTCCATACCTAACTTTCTCTGTCTAATATCAAACAGACTACAATTCAAAAAATCCTTAAAAACATATCTCTTTCAGATCACATTTAAAATTCCGACAACAAAACATTCATAAAATAAAATAAAATTCCTCTTCCCTCTAAATAACCCCCTTCCTTCCCACCCTTTCCTACCCCTCCCCGTTATCCATGTTCCTGCCCAGAAACAATTAGCATCTCCTCTGGTTCTCCCTGGCACTTGATTATATTGTTATTTTAAATTAAATACATTCTCTGTTTTTATTTTTACCAAGCTTTCTATTGGTTAGTTTTTTGTAATCTGTAGTCTTCTGTTACGGTTCTGGCCACGACCAGACCCTTACCTCCGTGTCCTGGACCTGTTCCCACTTCTGCTGGCCTAGTTCACAGCCTGTTCGGTGGTGTCCCCGTGGGGCCGTGCGCCGGGAAGCCTTCCATGGACGCCCTGTCTCTAGGCGTGCACGCGTGCCACTTGGGAAATGGCTTAGAAAAGCGCCCATTTCCCGCCAGTGGTGACTCTGCCCAAATCCTGACGTCAGAGCCTTGGCCTTGATAGGCCGGCCGTGTTATTCACTCGTTGCCTTGCATCGGGGTTACCATCCGGTCCCAGTTGCGCTGGTCCCGGAGTGGGTTGCCTTTGGAATTCACTCCGTTCCTGCCTGCTTGCTACAGTACCTGCTTGGTTCCTGCCTGCTGTACAGTACTTGTTTGGATCCTGCCTACTTGCTACAGTTCCTGCCCGGTTCCAGTACCGAGTCTTGCTACAGTTCCTGCCTGGTTCCAGTTCCCGTCCCTTGCTACAGCATTGCTCCGCTGTTCCAGTTCCTGTCCAGCTCACCAGCCTGCCAGTCTCAGTCTCAAGCTTCGCTACTCGCTTAAGTCCCAGTGGCTGGGCCCCTACGGGCTCCTCCCAGGGAGGCTTCAGCTTCCAGGGGTGAAACCTCACCTAAGTCCCAGCGGCTGGGCTCCTACGGGCTCCTCCCGGGGGAGCACCAGCTTCCAGGGTGAAGAGCACCATCCACGTCCTGCCTGACATCTGCCTCCCGACCTGCGGTTTGCTAGAGACAGTGAACACCTTCTCCGTCTCTGACAGGTCGGCCCAAGGGTCCACTAAAACAGACTCCATAACAGTCTTCTCTATTTTATTTTTATTGTTTTAATTCATTATGTAAACCATTTTGATTAAATATTTGTAAATGTGGTACATAATACTTTTAAATAAATAAATTTTTACCTTTTACCTTTTAGTCTCCATTACCCCAACCCTTAAAACCCTGTTGACTCTCCTAGTTACAGAAGTAAAGTTACATGGTAGGGGACCTGGCGCGCCCACATTTCAAGGTAACTTTCCAGAATGCCTATGTCCCCCCATGCTCCACCCATGCCCTGTCCCTTTTTAAAACCTTTTTGATTTTGCGCATACCAGGAGATACGCACATGCTCCCGTGTTTTTTAAAATCTGCACCGCGCATGCTAGCCCAAGACATATGCGTATCTCCTGGCGTAGGGTTTTAAAATTGATCTTTTATATGAGTAAATGTAGCTAAAGCATGGATCTCTGCAGGATATTTTCTTGCAATAAAACCATATGCAAAAAACATTTGCAGATGTTCTCAGTGAAATACAGGAGTTGAGTAGCCAGGTTGATCAAATGCATTATGAAATGCTGTTTGTATTAATGGAATTTTAAAACAGCAATACATCAACTGCAGGTGGAATACCAGTGCATCAGAAAAAATAAATTTAACAACCAATGTAGAATACTGAATCTTATTTCTCAAGACTGAAAGTTAAGCTGCAATATGTAATATCATTCAGTTAATGTCATATTTCTTGTTTTGGATAAAAAGAATAAGCAATCTTCTGGCAGCAAGTATGATTGAAGTTTAGTAGGCTTGGGTAATCTGCAAGGACATTGGAGTAATCCGTACTGAGAAACCATGGTTATTATAATCATAACAGCAGGAGTACACACCTACATCAGGCTTCCAAGGAGGAGTAAGTAAGTTAAAGTTACACAACATTGGCTTAGCTGAAAGTTATTATCTAGAGTGACACAAGTTGTTACAGCACAGATTGGAATCTATATTAGAGAACAGCCAATGCACTTAAGGTTTTCTCCCATTTTAAGTGAATTCTAAAAGCCCGACATGCATGAATATGTCAGGCTGGTGCACGCTGAACGGATCTTAAAAGCCACCTTCATATGCATGTACTTGCTGCAGCATGCACAAATGAAAAGTTCAAAAAGGAGTGGGGTGTGTGCCTGGTCTGGGAGGGGCATTGGTGTTTCTGGATTTAAACTGGAAATTAGCGCGTAAATACTCGTGCACTAGCAAGCATCATGGCCCCCTGCCGCTAGAGACATTCTAAGGGGGGCAAGAGGGGGAGGGGTGCCATTGCCGCCAGCAGGAAGGTCCTGCAGCAGCGCAGAACAGTGACATAGAAACCCCCCACCAGCAAAAGCAAGGAGTTGTAGCGGTAGAGGCCAGTGACACCGCCTATATTTCCTGGAGCTGGCATGGTGGCAATGAACAGGCCCAGCATTGCCATCTGTGCTCCGGTGACCGGCGGCAGAAGAACAGACACTGTGGTGCCACCGACGGCAGAAGAAGGGAGAGCTGGCCCTGTGAGAGTAAGTGCCAGTGTATGGGGGAGTGGTGTGTATGTGGAGTGTGTGTGTGTGTGTGTATATGTATGAGGGTGTTTGGATGGGTGTGTGTATATATGAGAGTGGCTGTGTGTGTGTGTGTATGAGGGTATATATATATATATATATATATATATTAGGGTGTGTGTTTGTATGATAGGATGTCTGTGAGTGTATGAGACGGTGAGTGTATGGATGACTGAGTGTGTGTGTGCCTGTGGGTGCGTATGTGTCAGAGGGTGCATGTGTGCAGGGGTGGGGGTGAGGAGAGGAAACATTTGTGTGTGTGCATGGGTGAGACAGGAATACTGTGTGAGAGATGAAGAGGAAACGTGTGTGTGTCTGTCTCTTTCACACACACACTCACACACATACACTCAAGCTCCCTCTGTCTCTCACCAAGCGTGTATATGTGTGAAAGACAGAGGAAGCATATTTTGTTTGTCTCTGTGTGTGTGTGTACCCCCAGTTCACGACAATCTCAGGGAGACAGGTATGGAGAGTGGGGGATTTTTAAAATCCTTATTAGTTTTAATTACTGGGTGTTATTTGATGTCTGCTGTTTTGAAATATTTATTGATGTTTAGGAAATTTTTAAAAATTTGTACAGGAGCTTTTAATTATTCATTATTATTCTAATCATCAGCTGTTTTGAAATGTATTTTTTTTAGTATGGTTTACTATTCTGATTGATTTATATTTCTTGATTGTATTGTTTTGAGGAGTAGTAATTTTCTGCTTTTCCATTGTTGCTCTGCATACAGAATCTGGCCTGTGGTTTCCAGTTCAGTTTTTGTCTGCATATGTGTGTGTGAGAAAAAGAGAGAGAGAGATAGAGGAAGTGTGTGTGTGTGTGTGTAAGCATGTGAGAGAAACACAGAGGAAGCTTGTATGTATTTTAGAAAGAGATGGAGGAAGCATTTTGTGTGTGAGAGGGGTACAGAGAAAGTGTGTGTGTGTCTCTCACAGACACACATGCTCCCTCTATCTGTCACCAAGCATGTATGTGTGTGCATGAGAGAGAGGGAGCATATTGGGGCAGATTTTCAAAGGGTTACATGCATAATATACGCGTGTAACCCCAAAACCTACACCTGTGTGCGCCGAGCCTATTTGCATAGGCTTGGCGGTGCGCACAAGCCCCGGGACGCATGTTTGTCCCGGGGCTTGCAAAAAGGGGTGGGGTGTGGGTGGTCCTGGGAGGGGCAGGGCAGGGGCATGGCCAGGCACAGTGGCCATTTGCTGCTGTGCCCGGGATCGCAGGCCGGCCGTTGGCCGGCGTGCATAAGCTACACCTGCCAGGAGGCAGGTGCAACTTCTCCGACAAAGGTAAGGGGGAGGGGGGGGTTAGGTAGGGCTGGGGGGCGGGTTAGGGAGGGGAAGGGAGGGGAAGGGGGGGGAGGCGGAAGGAAAGTTTTCCTCCGAGGCCGCTCTGATTTCGGAGCGGCCTTGGGGGGAATGGAGGAATGCTGTGTGGCTCGGTGCGTGCAAGTTGCACAGTTGTGTATCCCCTTGTGCGTGCTGACCCTGGATTTTATAACACGCGCGTGGCTGCGCACGCATGTGTTATAAAATCGGGCATATATTTGTTTGCGCTGGGTTGCATGAACAAATCTATGCCCGCACGCAGGTTTTAAGATCTGCCCTTGTGTGTGTGTGTGTGCATGTGTGTCCCCAGTCTACAACAATTTTATGATGACAGATTTGGAGAGTGGAGGATTTTTAAAATCCTTATTAGTTTTAATTATTGGGTGTTATTTGATGTGTCTGCTGTTTTGAAATACTTTATCGATGTTTAAGAATTTTTTAAATTATATCTTTGGCGGGGGGGGGGGGTGCCAAAGAAATATTCGCCCCAGGTGCCAAATACTCTACGTACAACTCTGCCTACTGCGTAACTGCTACTTCTAGATGATGTCTAAGTAGTAAAACAAAAAATATAGGCAGATCAGCGGAGTTTAAGGATCCCAAAAAGAGGAACACAGGGAAGAAAGTCTGGTGAAACTGAGGAGATGAAGAAAGAAATCAAGAAAGCAAAATGGCAGGCAGAAGAAAGGATTTCCCTAGTGGTTAAAAGAGGTGACAAATATTTTTCAGATACATCAGAGAAAGAAGAAAGATCCGAAGTGCTATAGTAAAATTGAAAGATGACGATGATCAATGTGAGGAGAGAGACAAAGAAATGGGTGAAATATTAAACAAATACTTGTTTGGTGTTCACTAAAGAAGACTCTGGCGAAGGACCATGGATGGGAGTGGTGTAGATGAAACTCCGTTTACAGAAGAGAATGTATGGGAAAAGCTAGGAAAATTGAAAGTGAACAAGGTCATGGGGCCGGATGAGATATATCCCAGGATATTGAGGGAGCTCAGGGATGTGCCGGCAGGTCCACTGAAGGACCTGTTCAATAGATCCTTGGAAACGGAGTGATAGCATAAGATTAGAGAAGAGCAGTAGTGGTCTCACTTCACAAGAGTGGGAGCAGAAAGGAGGATGGAAACTACAGGTTGGTTAGCCTCACCTCGGTGGTGGGAAAATTCATGGAGACTTTTCTGAAGGAAAGAATAGTGAACTATCTACAGTCAGGAGGATTGCTGGACCACAGCAGCATGGATTCACCAGGGGAGAGCCCTGTCAGACAAATCTAATAGATTTTTTTGATTGGGTGACTAAGGAATTGGATGGAGGAAGAGCGTTCAACGTAATCTACTTGGATTTCAGCAAAGCTTTTGATATGGTCCCACATAGGAGGCTTGCGAATAAAATGGGAATGAGTGCCAAGGTGGTGGTGTGGATTACAAATTGGTTGACTGATAGAAGACAGCATGTAATGGTAAACTGAATCTACTCTGAAGAGAGAACAGTGTTAAGCGGAATGCCACAAGGATCAGTGTTAGGACCAGTCCTGTTCAATATCTTTGTGAGCGATATTGCGGAAGGGAAAGAAAGTAAAGTTTGTCTATTTGCGGATGCCACGCTGGAAGGAGTAGAGAGAATGAGACGTGATTTGAAACTGGAAGAGTGGTCAAAGATATGGCAGCTGGGATTCAATGCCAAGACATGCAGAGCCATATATCTGGGGTGTGGTAATCCAAAAGAGCTGTATGTGATGGGGAGAAGGGCTGTTGTGCATGGCAGGAGCAAGAGAGGGACCTTGGAGTGATAGTGTCTAGAGATCTGAAGATGGCAAAGCAATGTGACAAGGTGATAGCCTAAGCCAGAATGCTGAGATGCATAGAGAGAGGAATAATCAGTAAGAAAAAGGAGATGATAATCCCTTTGTACAGGTCCTTGGTGAGGCCTCACCTGAAGTATTGTGTATCTCAAAAGAGACAGGCAGGATGGAGGCGGTCCAGAGAAGGGTGACAAAAATGGTGGCGGGGTCTCCATCAAATGAGTTATGAAGAGAGGTTGAAGGACCTGAATATGTTTACCTCAGAGGAGAGGAGATACAGGAGAGATATGATACAGACCTTCAGATACCTGAAAGGTTTTAATGATGCCCAAACAAACCTTTTCTAATGGAAAGAAATCAATAGAACTAGGGATCACATAATGAAACTCCAGGGAGGGTGACTCAGAGCCAACGTCAAGAAATATTTCTTCACGGAGAGGTAGCTGCTGCAGGCCCTTCCAGAGGAGGGTGGTGAACACAAAATCAGTGAAAGATTTTAAAGGGGAATGGGATAAAACACGTGTTTCCTAAAAGGGTAGAGGATGG